>NC_069502.1:335894935-336049935 GCF_027579735.1 Bombina bombina
CAGCAAAGCTGTCCATATAGCTCCCCTCAGGCTCCGCCCCCCAGTCATTCTCTTTGCCGCTCTAACTAGTAGCATCTCCCCGGGGGTGGTAAAGAGTATGTGGTGTTAGTTGTAGTTTCTTTATTTCTTCTATCAAGAGTTTGTTATTTTAAAATAGTGCCGGCTTGTACTATTTACTCTGCAGCAGAAAGTGAAGAAGATTTCTGCTAAGAGGACTATGATTTTAGCACCAGTAACTAAAATCCATTGCTGTTCCCACGCAGGACTGTTGAAACCAGATAACATCAGTTGGGGGGAACAGTTTGCAGGCTTAACTGCTTCAGGTATGATCAGTCATTTTTCTAACAAGACCCAGTAATGCTAGAAGACTGTCAGAAATTCCCTCTGGGATAGGTAAGCCATTGTTATTAAATTCAGCAATAAAAGGATGGCTTATTTTAAGGGCTTATGCTGGTTGACACTATTGTGGGCTAATCGATTGCTTTTTAGCAAGTTTTCAACTTAAATAGGTGTTTTTTTATCAACTTAAAACACTTTTGGGGATTAATTTGCGCCTGGCACTTAGTTGGACACCTAATCTAGTCAGAAAGGCCCCTCCACTCTGGTATGCAGAGGAAGGAAGCCTCATTTTCGCGCCTCAATTGCGCACTTGTTTTGACTAGCCAGTTTCATGCAGCTTCACGTGGGGAGTCCGGAGGCATCAGAAAGGGCTCCAGGGAGGCTTATATTCTTACCAAAATAACCCTAAGGAAGGTAAAAGCCACAGGGCAAGCTGCGGCAGAGTACTGTAGTGTGTTAACCGGTTAACTGCTGTTATTAGCTCCGGTTTGGGCATTAAGGGGTCAATTGGTCTGAAAATTTGTGTGCAACCTTTTCAAAGCATTATGACACTGTGGTGAAAATTTAATAAAAATCGGATGTGTTTTTGATGGTTTTTTGATGTTTCAGTAATAAAGTGTGCACTTTTATTATTTAAAGAGACAGTAACGTTTTTGTCAAAAATAAATTTTATTGCATTGAAGTTACTTTTAAGTCTGTTAAACATGTCTGAACCTTCAGATAGCCTATGTTCTGTATGTTCAAAGGCCAAGGTGGTTCCCCCATTAAATTTATGTGTGAAATGTGCTATAGCGTCCAAACAGCTTAAGGACCGTACAATTACACTTAAAGATATAGCCCAAGATGATTCTTTAGCTGAAGGGTGTGAAGATAGCTCGCTATCCTCCCCTTCTGTGTCAACACCAGCTATGCCCGCGCAAGTGATGCCCAGTACTTCTAACGCACCAATTGCGATTACTATGCAACAGTTAGCGGCAGTAATGGATAATTCTCTCTCAGCATTTTTATCCAAACTGCCTGCTTTTCCTAGGAAGCGTGATTGCTCAGTTTTAAACACAGAGGATGAGCAAGCAGACGCAGAGGATAAGTTATCTGTAGTTCCCTCACACCAATCTGACTTAGCGGTGAGGGAAGGCCTGTCTGAGGGAGAAATTTCTGACACAGGAAAGGTTTCTCAGCAGGCAGAGCCTGATACTATAGCATTTAAATTTAAGCTAGAACACCTCCGCGCCCTACTTAAGGAGGTCCTAGCTACACTCGACGATTGTGATCCTTTGGTGATCCCAGAAAAATGATGTAAAATGGACAAATTCTTAGAGGTCCCAGTACACACTGATGTGTTTCCAATACCCAAGAGGGTGGCGGATATCGTTAATAAGGAGTGGGAGAAGCCAGGAGTACCTTTTGTTCCCCCTCCTATATTTAAGAAAATGTTCCCAATTGTTGATCCCAGAAGGGACGCGTGGCAGACGGTCCCTAAGGTAGAGGGGGCAGTTTCAACGCTAGCTAAGCGCACGACTATACCAATAGAAGACAGTTGCGCTTTCAAAGATCCTATGGATAAAAAATTAGAAGGTTTACTTAAGAAAATCTTTGTTCAACAGGGTTTTCTTCTTCAACCAATTTCTTGCATTATTCCTGTAACCACTGCAGCGGCTTTTTGGTTTGAGGAACTAGAAAACTCGCTCCAAAAGGAGACTTCTTATGATGAAGTCATGGACAGAATTCACGCCCTGAAGTTGGCTAATTCTTTCATTACAGACGCCGCTTTCCAGTTAGCTAAATTAGCGGCGAAAAATTCTGGTTTTGCAATTGTGGCGGCAGAGCGCTTTGGTTAAAGTCTTGGTCGGCGGATGTGTCGTCCTAAACAAAATTACTTAATATTCCTTTCAAGGGTAAGACCCTATTTGGGCCAGAGTTGAAGGAAATTATTTCAGATATCACTGGGGGAAAGGGCCATGCCCTTTCACAGGATAGACCGTTCAAGGCTAAAAATAAGTCTAATTTTCGTTCCTTTCGCAATTTCAGGAACGGACCGACTTCCACCTCTACAGCCACTAGGCAAGAGGGTAACGCATCCCAGCCCAAACCAGCATGGAAGCCATTGCAAGGCTGGAACAAGGGCAAACAGGCCAAGAAGCCTGCTGCTGCTACCAAGACAGCATGAAGGGGTAGCCCCCGATCCGGGACCTGATCTAGTAGGGGGCAGACTTTTTCTCTTTGCTCAGGCTTGGGCAAGAGATGTTCCGGACCCCTGGGCTCTAGAAATTGTTTCTCAGGGGTATCTTCTAGAGTTCAAGGACCTTCCTCCAAGGGGAATATTCCACATGTCTCGCTTATCTTTAGACCAGATAAAGAGACAGGCATTCTTACATTGCGTAGAAGACCTATTAAAGATGGGAGTGATACACCCAGTTCCAACAGCGGAACAAGGACTGGGTTTTTACTCAAACCTGTTTGTAGTTCCCAAAAAAGAAGGAACTTTCAGGCCAATTCTGGACTTCCTCAGAGTTCCATCATTCCTCAGAGTTCCATCATTCAAAATGGAAAACATTCAGACAATTTTACCCACGATCCAGGAGGGTCAATACATGACTACCGTGGACTTAAAGGATGCGTACCTGCATATTCCTATTCACAAAGATCACCATCAGTTCCTGAGGTTCGCCTTTCTGGACAAACATTAACAGTTCGTGGCTCTTCCGTTCGGATTAGCCACTGCTCCCAGAATTTTCACAAAGGTGCTAGGGTCCCTTCTAGCGGTGCTAAGGCAGAGGGGCATTGCAGTAGCACTTTACCTAGACGACATTCTAATACAAGCGTCGTCCCTTCCCAAAGCAAGGGCTCATACAGACATTGTTCTAGCCTTTCTCAGATCTCACGGGTGGAAGGTGAACATAGAAAAAAGTTCCCTGTCCCCGTCCACAAGGGTTCCCTTTCTGGGAACAATAATAGACTCCATAGAAATGAAGATCTTTCTGACAGAGGTCAGGAAGTTAAAGCTTCTGAACGCTTGTCGAGTTCTTCAATCCATTCCTCAGCCTCCATAGCTCAGTGCATGGAGGTAATAGGACTAATGGTTGCAGCAATGGACGTGGTTCCTTTTGCTCGAATTCATTTAAGACCATTGCAACTGTGCATGCTCAAACAGTGGAATGGGGATTATGCAGACTTGTCTCCCCAGATTCAAATGGACCAGAAAACCAGAGACTCACTCCTCTGGTGGCTGTCTCTAGATCACCTGTCTCAGGGAATGAGTTTCCGCAGACCGGAGTGGATCATTGTCACGACAGACGCCAGTCTTTTGGGCTGGGGCGCGGTCTGGGACTCCCTGAAGGCTCAGGGTCTATGGTCTCGGGAAGAATCTCTTCTCCCGATAAACATATTGGAATTGAGAGCGATATTCAATGCGCTTCAGGCATGGCCTCAACTAGCGGAGGCCAGATTCATCAGATTTCAGTCGGACAACATGACGACTGTAGCGTACATCAATCATCAGGGGGGAACGAAGAGTTCCCAGGCGATGAGAGAGGTATCCAAGATCATCAAATGGGCAGAGGATCGCTCCTGCCATCTATCAGCAATTCACATCCCAGGAGTGGACAACTGGGAAGCGGATTATTTGAGTCGTCAGACTTTCCATCCGGGGGAGTGGGAACTTCACCCGGAGGTTTTTACCCAGTTAACTCAACTATGGGGCATTCCGGATCTGGATCTGATGGCGTCACGTCAGAACTCAAAAGTTCCATGTTACGGGTCCAGGTCCAGGGATCCCAAGGCGACACTGGTAGATGCCTTAGCAGCGCCTTGGTCGTTCAATCTAGCTTATGTCTTTCCACCGTTTCCTCTTCTCCCATGGCTAGTAGCCAGGATCGAACAGGAGAAGGCTTCGGTAATTCTGATAGCTCCTGCGTGGCCACGCAGGACCTGGTATGCAGACCTGGTGAATATGTCATCGGTTCCACCATGGAACCTTTGAGGCAGGACCTTCTAATTCAAGGTCTATTCGTACATCCAAACCTAGTCTCTCTGCAACTGACTGCTTGGAGATTGAACTCTTGATTCTAGCTAAGCGTGGGTTTTCGGATTCAGTTATAGATACCCTGATTCAGGCTAGAAAGCCTGTCACTAGGAAAATTTACCATAAGATATGGCGGAAATATCTTTGTTGGTGCGAATCCAAGGGTTACTCATGGAGTAAGATTAGGATTCCAAGGATTTTAGCTTTTCTCCAAGAAGGATTGGAGAAAGGTTTGTCAGCTAGTTCCTTAAAAGGACAGATATCAGCTCTGTCTGTTTTGTTACACAAACGTCTGGCAGCAATGCCAGATGTTCAGGAGTTTGTGCAGGCTTTAGTCAGAATCAAGCCTGTCTACAGACCTGTGGCTCCTCCATGGAGTCTAAATCTAGTTCTTTCAGTTCTTCAGGGGGTTCCGTTTGAACCTCTACATTCCATAGATATTAAGTTACTATCTTGGAAAGTTTTGTTTTTGGTTGCTATCTCTTCCGCTAGAAGAGTTTCTGAATTGTCTGCTTTGCAGTGTAATTCACCCTATCTGGTGTTTCATACAGATAAGGTCGTACCAAACCTTGTTTTCTTCCAAAAGTGGTTTCCAATAAGAATATTAACCAGGAAATAGTTGTTCCTTCTCTGTGTCCTAACCCAGCTTCTAACAAGGAACGTCTGTTACACAATCTCGATGTGGTTCGTGCTTTGATGTTTTACCTAAAAGCAACTAAAGATTTCAGACAAACATCGTCCTTGTTTGTCGTCTATTCTGGTAAGAGGAGAGGTCAAAAGGCGACTGCGACCTCTCTGTCTTTCTGGCTGAAAAGCATCATCCGGTTGGCTTATGAGACTGCTGGAAGGCAGCCTCCTGAACGAATTACAGCTCACTCTACTAGAGCTGTGGCTTCCACTTGGGCTTTCAAGAATGAGGCTTCTGTTGAACAGATCTGTAAGGCAGCGACTTGGTCTTCACTGCATACATTTGCCAAATTTTACAAATTCAATACTTTTGCTTCTTCGGAGGCTATTTTTGGAAGAAAGGTTTTGCAAGCTTTGGTGCCTTCCGTTTAGGTTACCTGACTTGTTCCCTCCCTTCATCCGTGTCCTAAAGCTTTGGTATTGGTTCCCACAAGTAAGGATGAAGCCGTGGACCGGATACACCAATGTAGGAGAAAACAGAATTTATGTTTACCTGATAAATTTCTTTCTCCTACGGTGTATCCAGTCCACGGCCCACCCTGGCATTTTAGTCAGGTTTAAATTTATTTTTTATAAACTACAGTCACCACTGCACCCTATGGTTCTCCTTTTTCTCCTAACCGTCGGTCGAATGACTAGGGGGGCGGAGCCTGAGGGGAGCTATATGGACAGCTTTGCTGTGTGCTCTCTTTGCCACTTCCTGTAGGGATTGAGAATATCCCACAAGTAAGGATGAAGCCGTGGACCGGATACACCGTAGGAGAAAGAAATTTATCAGGTAAACATAAATTCTGTTTTTTTTAAGCCGGGTACCACAAGCCCTGTTGTATACGTACAGAATACTTGATAAATATGTTTTTGCCTCCATGCCCAATAACACTTTGTGTGTATGTACGCAAATGAATAATTACCATACATACATGGTGTAGTACATTATATGCCATAAAATGTTTGCTAATGCCAGACTGTAAAAAAATATTCCTCTGTTTGACTTTTTTTTAAAAAGGTTTAAAGCTCTGTCCTTCACAAAGTCTTATGAATGAAAATGTTGAAGAGTTTGAATTTCAAATATCCGTTATTCATAATTTCTGTAAAACAGAAAGTTAAACCCAGGCATTTCCTTGCCTTTATACCCTCATTGGGAACTTATATTCTGCATAAGCTTTTTTTCTGAGACGTGTGTGTTTATATATTATATACAGTATTACATAAAATGTATCATTTATACAACCTTTAAACATGAAACCCCCAAAAATTTCTCCATGATTCAGATATAAAATTAAAATTTTAAACAACTTTCCAATTTACTTCTATTATCTGATTTGTTTTGTTCTCTTGGTATCCTTTGTAGAAAAGCATACCTAGGTAAGCTCGGGAGCTTTGAGCTAGCTGCTGATTGGTGGCTGCACATATATGCCTCTTGTCATTGGCTTACCGATGTGTTAAGGAAGCTCCTAGTAGTGCATTGCTGCTCCTTCAATAAAGGATACCAGGAGAATGAAGCAAAATTGATAACAGAAGTTAAAAAAAGAATGCATGCTCTGTCTGAATCATGAAAAAAACATTTTGGATTCTTTAAGAAATTTAGATGAGCAGTTTACACCATCAGCCACAATTTTCGGTTACACCACAGAGAATAAGTGGTCTAATTCATTGAAGCAGAACGTTGTCTTCTTGATACCATTAAATAAATTGTATAAGAAGCTCAGAATAAGTGCACCTTTGCTTTGTGTACTCCCTGTTATTTGACACTTAGGGGTAAATTTACTAAGGGTCAAGCGGACATGATTCGCTGTTTTCTTTTGTAATAGTTGTGTCCCTTACAAAAAAAACCAGAAATGATCTGCCCTCATTTATGTTAAATGAATGTATTATTTTTTCTTTTCACTGGTTAATATTTCTTTCACTAACTACAAATATCCTTTAAGACAGGCTGCTGTCATATGATAACATTTACACCTTGCAGAGTATCTTTGTTCATTTTTTAATCCATCACCACATACACATGAAGATGAAAGTAGTTTAATAAAAGCCATTAATAAAGAATGGCTTAAAATGTCAGAGGATATTCTGAGAACTAAATCAGCGAGTGCCTCATTCTTCACATTCCAGTGTTGTTCCTTTCTAAAAAATATTACCTAGGCTTAAATATCTTAATATATTTTGATATAAATTAAAATATTATCATTGTTTTAATTAAACATTAGTAAAGGGACATTAAGCGCCTCAATATTATTTCTCCCACGCTCTCTTTAGAATCCAGAAAGCAAAATCTGTAACCTAGTGGTTCAAAATATTTCCAATTGCGTAAACCATCTATTTTATTTGAAACATTTGAAAGTTTTAGAATTTGATTTTAGCCCTCTCTATGGATCGTGGGACAAGTACAATTTAACACAAAAGCAACAGGTGACTATTAATACGTTTTCAGCTATTGAATAGCAAAATCACATTAGAGGTACGGCATTCCAAACATAAGCACTCCCTATGAGGGGAATTATATAATTACCAGAATTATCAAGTGACATTTTCTTCAAATAAATAGATATGTTATAGTTTTAACCAACTTTTTCAAAAAAATGTTTTTATCAGTATTCCAAAGCATTCATAACATACCCAATAATTTTGTTATATACAAAAAATACAAAAAAAAAAAATACATAAACACACATATATACATATATACAGTATCTCACAAAAGTAAATACACCCCTCACATTTTTGCAAATATATTATTATATATTTTCATGTGACAACACTGAAGAAATGACACTTTGCTGCAATGTAAAGTAGTGAGTGTACAGCCTGTATAAGTGTAAATTTGCTGTCCCCTCAAAATAACTCAACACACAGCCATTAATGTCTAAACCGTTGGCAACAAAAGTAAGTACACCCCTAAGTGGAAATGTCCAAACTGGGCCCAATTAGCCATTTTCCCTCCCAGGTGTCATGTGACTCATTAGTGTTACAAGGTCTCAGGTGTGAGTGGGGAGCAGGTGTTATCGCTCTCACACTCTCTCATACGGGTCACTGGAAGTTCAACATGGCACCTCATGGCAAACAACTCTCTGAAGATCTGAAAAAAAGAATTGTTGCTCTACATAAAGATGGCCTAGGCTATAAGAAGATTGCCAGGACCTTGAAACTGAGCTGCAGCACAGTGGGTAAGACCATACAGCGGTTTCACAGGACAGGTTCCACTCAGAATAGGCCTCACCATGGTCGACCAAAGAAGTTGAGTGCACGTGCTCAGCGTCATATCTAGAGGTTGTCTTTGGGAAATAGACGTATGAGTGCTGCCAGCATTCCTGCAGAGGTTGAAGGGGTGGCAGGTCAGCCTGTCAGTGTTCAGACCATACGCCACACACTGCATCAAATTAATCAATTTTTTTGTACAATACTACTCACTTTAGAGTCACAACTTTGAGTGCATGTCCGCTTGCCACACCCCTGCTTGACCACGGCCACACTCCCAGATGAAGGGTTTTTGCCGCTGCTCCCACATACTCCCAAATGGACATTTTGCAGGCTTCTATGGTCTGCCCACGGGTCCGCCTCTCATCCTCCCTCATACAACTCCTCCTCCGTTTTCATGACGATCAGAGTAAAAAAATGTTTAAAAAAAACCACAGACTCTCGCGTTTTTTTGAATTGTGGCGGTTAGTCGCGGTTTATAACTGCACAGACCTAATATATATATATATATATATATATATATATATATATGTGTACATGTGCAGTACCCTCTCCCTTGTTTCAAATTTTGCATGTAGCTAACATTACTTTCCACTGCATCAAATGTTTATGTGTGTGCAGTAATGTGCATTTGAGTGTATAGAAGTCAGCAGGCAGAAATACAGGTCAGGGGATGGAGGTCTTCTTCCCTGGCACCATCAACACATCCTACCCTGATTACTTGCATTTTCATTATGCTTTTTTGAGACAACACACGTTTCAGTTTTGTACCATTTTTTAAAAGTTTAGTAATTTAGCAGATTTTGGGCCAGATTACAAGTGGAGCACTATATATCTCTTGCATGCAAGCGATATTAGCATTCCATTTTGTAATACCAGCGCACGATAATGTGCGCTGGTATTACAAGTAAATCGTGCATTGCTAGGAAGCATTGCACTCACGAGAGCGCACTTCCATAGACTCCTATGGGAGCCTCATTCTGATGCTGTCACAGACGGCATCAGACCTCGCACAGTGAAGGGGGAAACTAGCACAGCGATCAGCAGCATTTTTCAATATATATGTATATGAATATATACGTATATATTTATGTTAATATGTGTATATACACATATTAACTAGGGTTGCACCGATACCAAGTATTTGCACGAGTACTTGTACTCGTGCAAATGCACCGATACTTAAACCGATACCTCCACTTCCTACCCATATGCTATCTTGTGGTGTTTTTTCAAACTGCATGTTCTCATTTCATTTTAAACTGGAGTGGAGACTAAACTAAAAATTGTTTACTACTGTTTTGCCAATACAAATTGCTGTTATTTGTATTATTGTAGGAGAGATCACTGTACCTCGTTCAGACAAACCCCTGAAGTACTGGGCAGTTAATAAACAGATTTCCAGCTCTGGATAAAATGGCCCAAAAATATCTTTCTGCACCATGCAGTAGTGTGGAAAGTGAAAGACTGTTCAGCTTAGAGTCGCACCTCCATACAGATGTCAGATTGATGTTATATAACAGCCCTACAACCCAATTGCATCACCCCTTTAAATGTTATATTTTATTGTAATATTTTTTATTTATAAACATGTTCAGTGAACTTTGTGACAAATAAAACTGTTTTATTATTTCATAATGTCTTTTGAATTACAGCCCTTTATAATTATAAAGAAGGAATCTTAAATAATTAGTCTGTATTGTGCTTGGTAAACTGTCACATGACATTAAAAAAAAAAGTATCGGTAATTGGTACCGGCGAGTATTTGAAAACTAGTATCGGTACTTGTACTCGGTCATAAAAAAATGGTATCGGTGCAACCCTAATATTAACACATAAATATATATGTATTTAATCATATACATATATATTTACATTGCGGTCTATGGAAACACACAGTTCCTATAGACTGCAATGTAAAGGCACTTTTCAATACCCCACTTCCACCAACTTTAAAGCCTTTAAACTGCCTAGTATAAAAAACTACAATGCCCTCTATTTTGAGGGCATTTGGGGCAATTTTAGAAAATTAACCAGAGATCTGATCTCTGGTTAATTTTCTGAGCGCTAATTGCTACCGTGAGCTCATAGTAGCAATAGCCAGTCACTTGTAAAGGCTGGTTAATTATCACGCTCCCGCAAACGGGCAAATCTGCCCATTTGCGGGAGCGAGATAAATTAGCCCTCCCCTTGTAATCTAGCCCTTTGTGAGCAGTTTTTAAATACTGTAGCACTCTTAACACAATAAAAACTGTGAATATATTTATTGGTATTATTTATAAACTTCATATGCAATAGTTTCAAATGTATTCTTCAGTGAGATTGTAACCTCTTTAATATACTCTGCTAAATAACATAGGAACAGTCATGATATAAAATATTCACAGCTGTGAATTATTCATAGTCCTTGTTTAATTACTCTAAATCATTACATCCCCTTCCTCAGGTATCTTGTAAGCAAAATACCTTGTTTAATTTGATGTAGAACAAGATTCATCAGAGCTGCTTACAATAGTTCAATGTAAAGTTACGGCATAACCTTTTCAGAATCCAGTTCACTGCTGCCATGCAGTATTTTTATCTAGCTTGCTTTATTAAATTAGATTTATCATCCCCCTAGGCAAAAGTGAGAGTCAGAATCAACAAAAATGTTTCTGTTTGTCAAGGACATTTAATGGAATATGACAATTTTCTGTTGCAGCTAGACCCCTTGCTAGTGAAATAATATAGCTATTTTTTACTGTGGTATTTATAGCTGACATGTTCATTTACTGTTTTATTATACAGTATATGAGAATATTAAGCCTTAGAACACTTTTGTTGCTCAGCTGACGTATCTCCCTGAAAAATAACAGAAGAAAATGAGACCTAATTCTAACACATGCATTTTGACAGCAATACATTTTTACATGTATAACAGGCACCTTTTATTTAAATACCATTTCAATATTGGGGAAAGAATTGAGGAGCTTTAGAAATTTACTCTCATGCTAACAGCTAGATACAAAATGATCTGCCTTGTCAGGGTGCACATAATTTGCTACAATATGTATCCATACCGGTCAAGCCATACATGTACTGTCATGCTTATTCTAAATGAAATGCAACTTGTAACTGTGACCCATAAGTCAATTGTGGGGGTAGGATTCCTAGGAGAACATCTTGGTGAATAGGTAGACAATCTGTTACAACCATTTGTACAGGAACTACCTAATTTTGTTAGAGATACAGTACATATTTTGCAGATACTAGATTCCTTTGAAAAGCAACAAAGGTACAAATGGTTGGCCATTGCCGTCTGTTCTTTATATTCTTGTATCCTCCATGATTTGGGAATTGAAGCAATAAAAACATTTCTTATTAAAAAGTACTTTCTCTCCGGAGCTAATTGAGTTTATCTTGGAGGTCTTAAAAGACCAGTAAATGCAGTAGATTTGCATAATCAACAAATGCATAACAAAAAGACAATGCAATAGCACTTAGTCTGAACTTCAAATTAGTAGATTTTTTTTCTGACAAATTTCAAAGATATGTAAATTTCCACTCCCCCTGAATCATGTGACAGCTATCAGTCAATCACAAATGCATATACGTATATTCTGTGAATTCTTACACATGCTCAGTAGGAGCTAGTGACTCAAAAGGTGTAAATATAAAAAGACTGCAGTTAATGGAAGTAAATTGGAAAGTTGTTTAAAATTGAATGCTCTAAAGTTTATTTTGACTTGAGTGTTCCTTTTAAGGTTACTTTTAACAATTACATCCTATTTGACTCTAACCATTACCTACGAGTTTGCAGTAATGCCATGGGGGCAAAATTTGCCCCAGCATATGCAATCTTGTGTTTGGGATGGTTTGAGGCTACCTACATTTTCAGTGATGTTAATTGCCATTGTAGACATATTAAATTGTATGCAAGGTACATTGATGATTTGATCCTAGCTTGGGATGGTACAGATAAACAAGCGGAAGAATTCATAAAGTTCTTAAATACTAACAATGGGACAGAAATGTGCCAAAATATTTTGTCATTCCCTTCAGTAACAAATTTGAACACATAAAAAATATAAAAAAGGTAATATGAATAATTTAAAATTAGACCAGAAACATAATCAGATTTTGAGTTATGGGGGCCGATTTATTTCAAGAAAAACCCCAAAGATAGGATTTAAGATAGTTAACTATGTTTACAAATTAGCAAAAATAGGCAGTGAAACCTGTCTCTCTAGGAAAAGCTTCTTTGGGTGTGGCAACCATCCCTGTAATGTACGTATACATGTAATAGAGGGTAAAGAATTTTGTTCTGCTATTTCTAATAAGGACTTATATAGTTTACAATATAGATTAGATTGTTTCTCAAGATTACATGTAAGGTATATAAGCAACAATATACAGGTTGTTCAAGCAGGCACCTCAAAAGATCGAATAAGGGAACATTTGTTATCTTTTGAAAAGGTGCCTCCAAAAACTCCAGCGATGAAACACTTTAGTAAACACAAAGAAGTCACAAAGGTTCTGATGTTTCAAGCCATAGATTTTGTTCCTTTCGATCAAAGAGGAGGTGACTGATTTAAGAAACTGCTGGACAAAAAGTGGATCTTTAGACTGTGAACCAAATAACCAGCAGGTATAAATTTGAGATGGGATCTTGACCTATATCAGGGACCAAAGATATGAAACTGAAAGGAAATCAAGGAAATCCAATTTGTTTGTTATGAGATTGCTAATTACAAAATAAGGGGTTTAGAACTATATAGTGCATATATAAAATTCTCCTTATAATGGGTAAATAAATAGGGTTAAGCCAAGTATGCACATCAAGTTACTATTGAAGCCTTGTAAGATACAAGGTGATCTCTGTAAAAAATACTACAATAGCCTCTGAATAAGGAGTACATTATATAATGCATTTATTACCATTTTTCTTCTTAAGAGTACACTTACAGTAGTAACAAGCAGTGATGATTTATTTATGATTGCATATTCCATGTGTGATATATCTTATTTATTGTGTTTTTTTAATATGATGCTTTGAGTCAGGCAAATTTGCAAGCACCTATAATTTGCAGAACTATGAGGTCGATATCAGCTGCTGATAAGCAACCTGATCACAATCACTGTTTTTCCATTGTTCTAGTAAACAGAAAATGCATTATCAGCTAGCTGACAAAAAGTTCTTATACATAACACGGGGTAGTCCTGTTCAAGGTGATCACAATCTAATTTCTCAATTTGACAGCTAAATGCTTTTTGACTTGTTTGCAAGTATTTCAAGATGTTTTAAAAGGAAACATATGAATTGGCAGCACACACTGAAAATAGCTAAAAAATGCAATTTCTTTCTAATGACACGGTGAGTCCACGGATCATCATAATTACTGTTGGGAATATCTCTCCTGACCAGCAGGAGGCGGCAAAGAGTACCACAGGAAAAACTGTTAAATACCACTCCCCTTACCCACAATCCCCAGTCATTCTCTTTGCCTGTATTAGTTGCAAGGAGGTGGTAAAGTTAGGTGTCTGTAAGATTTTCTTCCATCAAGAGTTTGTTATTTTCAAAGCAGGACAAGATGTTCTGATCTTTGCTGAGGGTTTAGCCGTAGTATATATCAGTCTCTTCAGTAGAGCAGTGATGGCTTTTAAGCATTTGGGAACTTGGGGGGTATAATCCCCTCTGTGCCTCTTAATCAGTTTATTGCTGCCCTTATCAGAAAGCCTTTTTTTAAGTTTGCACAGTCTTTTCTATTTGTCACAGGTCCATAGGAGGAAAGGATGCCTTTTAAACTTTGTGAACTGCCTGCTGCCAGGCAGATACTTTTATGGTAAGTGCTACGTTATTTTACATCTTTTATTATCTAATATGTATTTGTGGCACTTAAACAGTTAATACTGTTTAGAGAGAGGGCTGTAATGCAGGGCACTAGTGAGGTTTATTTTATGGTTCAATAGTGTTTGTTACTTTGTGAGCGAGTGGCGGTTTGTCTGTTTATTTTTTAACAATTTTTCCCCTGGAGGAGTTTATTTCTGGCCGGGAGGAATGTTACGCCTTCGGTGGGTGGGGCTTGCTGAGGCGGTAGTTTTTTGCGCGCTTTCTCTTTTCCATTTTCCGGAAGTGCCAGAGAGATTTTAGTGCGGCTCTGGGCTGTGTGTGAGTGGCGGTTTTTCTGCAGAGCGGTTTACAGTCCAGATCGTTTTTGTTTCTCTCCGTTTGATCAGCAGGTTCAGGTAGGCACTTCAGCACTCTGGTAGAACTCAAAATATAAAGATTGATCAATCCTAAAATCACTCAATATAGCTACTCTTAGAAATAATATAGACCTCCTAAAGTCTATATAAGAAATGACAAAACAAAAAAACAGTATAAGAGAGCGCTTGGGAACCTTAAGGGTATCCAGCTAATTGAGGTGGAATAAGAAAATAAATGTGAAGTACGTATAAAAATGAAGTTTTACTTTGTATAATATAGAACATATAATAACAAGTGTCATCCACTAGTGAATATAACTGAGCATTATAGAACTGTCTCAAACAAATTGGTGCATAAAATCAACAAGCATAATATGAACAAACATATGTTCTTGTTTTAGAGAACATAAAAAGCAATAACCGGTTATTGTAATATGAGTCAATACTCAAACAGTTAAATTAAAAAATTGCATGAATAAAAAAGGTTAACAAACTGCGTTAGCAGAGTACTTGCAAGATATGGCCAACAATTTTTTTTTAGTAAGTTCCAGCTTTTGATGGTGTATTGAATTGAACAAGCTCCATGATATGAAGCAAATGAAAAGTGATGTTATAAGAATATAGGAGCGTTTATAGTCTATAGGACAATTGTAATCCTGTTCAGGTATTTATCGCAATCTTTTGTAAAGGCACAGTTTATGAGCAGAAAGTTTTCGGTTGCCACTCACAAGGCTAGAGGTACGTTGTGTGTGTAGTAGTGAGATCAGACTCACCTAAACCTTTCCGATATGGTAGTGCGGATCAGGCAATCTCGGAAAGGGAGAAAACATGGTCTGCTTTGGGGGTCCGTAGGTGATCCGGTCAGGGTAAAACTCAGAGGAAAGTGTAGACCGTTGTAATTACCCACTATGTGGGTGTCAAGAGTTTAATGATTTGCCGGGTAGTTCACAACCACTGTGTGGCTCTCTGAGTGTAATTTTCCTTATTCTCCAGAAGAGAATAAAGATAAAAAATAAGAAATAAAGTGGCGTTTGAACACACGCAAACTATAACATACAGTTAGTTATTGTCTAATTTTTCTTATATTACCAAGTGTCAATATATATTTTATACACACGCATTCACAATACTTGGAGAGAATGCAAGTAACGTTTTTATGATGTTGTTTTTATTTTATTCTTTTTGCCAACTATGTCAGGGTTTTTTTCCTGTTGTGTTTGCCATGTGCTGCTTGCAGCCATTTTACTCACCTCTCTTCCTGACTATGGTGCATTGTGGGGGATGCTGCTCATTTCCTACACTTCCTTTTATGGCCAGACTGGTATGCATCATCCATGTGAGACAGGATGCAGTCTCAGAATTGTTATGTCATCACTTATTATTTAAAAGGCCTCTGTTCAGTGGCTATGAACTGCCCGACAATTCATTAAACTCTTGACACCCACATAGTGGGTAACTACAACGGTCTCCACTTTCCTCAGAGTTTTACCCTGACCGGATCACCTACGGACCCCAAAGCGGACCATCAGAAGTGTTTTCTCCCTTTCCGAGATTGCCTGATCCGCACTACCATATCGGAAGGTTTAGGTGAGTCTGATCTCACTACTACACACACAACGTACCTCTAGCCTTGTGAACGGCAACCGAAAAATTTCTGCTCATAAACTGTGCCTTTACAAAAGATTGCGATAAATACCTGAACAGGATTACAATTGTCCTATAGGCTATAAACGCTCCTATATTCTTATAACATCACTTTTCATTTGCTTCATATCACGAAACTTGTTCAGTTCCATACACCATCAAAAGCTGGAACTTACTAAATCTCTTTTTTGGCCATATCTTGCAAGTACTCTGCTAACGCAGTTTGTTAACCTTTTTTATTCATGCAATTTTTTAATGTAACTGTTTGAGTAGTGACTCATATTACAATAACCGGTTATTGCTTTTTACGTTCTCTAATCCAAGAACATATGTTTGTTGATATTATGCTTGTTGATTTTATGTACCAATTTGTTTGAGACAGCTCTATAATGCTCAATTATATTCACTAGTGGATGACACTTGTTATTATATGTTCTATATTATACAAAGTAAAACTTTATTTTTAGTTGAAATAATCTTTATTGTCAGAAAGGAAGACAAGAGACATATCTAATACATCATGCCCCTAGTTCAGATAAACATTTATATTCATTGTTACATTCTCAGGACCTCTTATCATGTTCGATAAAGTTTTATAATTCCATATATCTGTCTCAAACAACATGAAAAAGAGTTGGAGGATGAAACAACTTCCCTCAGCAATTAGTATATCCATCCGGCTTTCTCAATGTATCTCCACCATTACTGAAATCTCTGAAAGTCCATAGAGTCCTAGGAAAAGCTCCCACCTACTGAAGTTGCCTTCAGGCGTAGGAAATATATGAGGTCCTGTTTATTTTCCTGAAGTAGGAACAAAATTATCTATAGTCTTCCTTCCCCTCCCTTTTCGAATGTGTTTTCCTTTTATTTTAATAATTATAAACATTAAACATAAACTTTTGAAACTGTAAAACAATAAACTGATAACTGTATAACCTTTCCCGTCGAGCAGAGAGAGAACCATCAAATTGTATCTAAGATGTATATAAGTTCCCCATAAAAGACTTAGTGGCAATAAGTTTAGGAGAGATCCCCTATCGTGTTATAACTCTTGAAAGACTTAAATTTCCCTTATCTCACTTCTATCTCTGTTCATGATCCAGTGGACCCAAATTTTTTGGAAATGTGTATACGCACTTCACATTTATTTTCTTATTCACCTCAATTAGCTGGATACCCTTAAGGTTCCCAAGTGCTCTCTTATACTGTTTTTTGACTTCAGCAATCTGGCTGAGGTGTAGAGGTGCCTATTTTTTTGTTTGCTTTATATAAGTTGAAGTCTGTTGTCATTTTATAATGTTACTGTATCTCTTAAAGGGGTAGTAACATCTTTTTGGCTTCTTTTTAAAAGTTTAAATTATTTGGGCTTTATTTTTTATTTCTTTCATGTAATTAGCAAGAGTCCATGAGCTAGTGACGTATGGGATATACATTCCTACCAGGAGGGGCAAAGTTTCCCAAACCTCAAAATGCCTATAAATACACCCCTCACCACACCCACAAATCAGTTTTACAAACTTTGCCTCCTATGGAGGTGGTGAAGTAAGTTTGTGCTAGATTCTACGTTGATATGCGCTCCGCAGCAGGTTGGAGCCCGGTTTTCCTCTCAGCGTGCAGTGAATGTCAGAGGGAATTCAATGATCTCCTTCTACGGGGTCTATTTCATAGGTTCTCTGTTATCGGTCGTAGAGATTCATCTCTTACCTCCCTTTTCATATCGACGATATACTCTTATTTATATACCATTACCTCTGCTGATTTTCGTTTCAGTACTGGTTTGGCTTTCTACAACATGTAGATGAGTGTCCTGGGGTAAGTAAGTCTTATTTTCTGTGACACTCTAAGCTATGGTTGGGCACTTTTTTATAAAGTTCTAAATATATGTATTCAAACATTTATTTGCCTTGACTCAGGATGTTCAACATTCCTTATTTCAGACAGTCAGTTTCATATTTGGGATAATGCATATGAATAAATCAATTTTTTTCTTACCTTAAAATTTGACTTTTTTCCTGTGGGCTGTTAGGCTCTCGGGGGCTGAAAATGCTTAATTTTATTGCGTCATTCTTGGCGCGGACTTTTTTGTCGCAAATTTTTTTTTCTGTTTCCGGCGTCATACATGTCGCCGGAAGTTGCGTCATTTTTGACGTTCTTTTGCGCCAAAGGTGTCGGCGTTCCGGATGTGGCGTTAATTTTTGGTGCCAAAAGCATTTAGGCGCCAAATAATGTGGGCGTCATTTTTGGCGCTAAAAAAATATGGGCGTCACTATTGTCTCCACATTATTTAAGTCTCATTATTTATTGCTTCTGGTTGCTAGAAACTTGTTCACTGGCATTTTCTCCCATTCCTGAAACTGTCATTTAAGGAATTTGATCAATTTTGCTTTATATGTTGTTTTTTCTATTACATATTGCAAGATGTCCCACGTTGAAACTGAGTCAGAAGATACTTCTGGAAAATCGCTGCCTGGTGCTGGAGCTACCAAAGCTTAGTGTATCTGCTGTAAACTTATGGTATCTGTTCCTCCAGCTGTTGTTTGTACTGTTTGTCATGACAAACTTGTTAATGCAGATAATATTTCCTTTAGTACTGTTACATTACCTGTTGCTGTTCCGTCAACATCTAATACTCAGAGTGTTCCTGATAACATAAGAGATTTTGTTTCTAAATCCATTAAGAAGGCTATGTCTGTTATTCCTCCTTCTAGTAAACGTAAAAAGTCTTTTAAAACTTCTCATTTTTCAGATGAATTTTTAAATGAACATCATCATTCTGATTCTGATAATGGTTCTTCTGGTTCAGAGGATTCTGTCTCAGAGGTTGATGCTGATAAATCTTCATATTTATTTAAAATGGAATTTATTCGTTCTTTACTTAAAGAAGTCCAAATTGCATTAGAAATTGAGGATTCTAGTCCTCTTGATACTAAATCTAAATGTTTAGATAAGGTTTTTAAATCTCCTGTAGTTATTCCAGAAGTTTTTCCTGTCCCTAGTGCTATTTCTGAAGTAATTTCCAGGGAATGGAATAATTTGGGTAATTGATTTACTCCTTCTAAACGTTTTAAGCCATTATATCCTGTGCCATCTGACAGATTAGAGTTTTGGGACAAAATCCCTAAGGTTGATGGGGCTGTCTCTACTCTTGCTAAGTGTACTACTATTCCTACGGCAGATGGTACTTCCTTTAAGGATCCTTTAGATAGGAAAATTGAATCCTTTCTAAGAAAAGCTTACTTGTGTTCAGGTAATCTTCTTAGACCTGCTATATCTTTAGCGGATTTTGCTGCAGCTTCAACTTTTTGGTTAGAAGCTTTAGCGCAACAAGTAACAGATCATAATTCTCATAGCATTATTATTCTTCTTCAACAAGCTAATAATTTTATTTGTGATGCCATCTTTGATATCATTAGAGTTGATGTCAGGTATATGTCTCTAGCTATTTTAGCTAGAAGAGCTTTATGGCTTAAAACTTGGAATGCTGATATGTCCTCTAAGTCTACTCTGCTTTCCCTTTCTTTCCAGGGTAATAAATTGTTAGGTTCTCAGTTGGATTCTATTATCTCAACTGTTACTGGAGGGAAAGGAACTTTTTTACCACAGGATAAAAAATCTAAAGGTAAATTTAGGTTTAATAATCGTTTTCGTTCCTTTCGTCACAATAAGGAACAAAAGCCTGATCCTTCACCCACAGGAGCGGTATCAGTTTGGAAACCATCTCCAGTCTGGAATAAATCCAAGCCTTTTAGAAAATCAAAGCCAGCTCCTAAGTCCACATGAAGGTGCGGCCCTCATTCCAGCTCAGCTGGTAGGGGGCAGATTACGTTTTTTCAAAGAAATTTGGATCAATTCCGTTCACAATCTTTGGATTCAGAACATTGTTTCAGAAGGGTACAGAATTGGCTTCAAGATAAGGCCTCCTGCAAAGAGATTTTTTCTTTCCCGTGTCCCAGTAAACCCAGCGAAGGCTCAAGCATTTCTGAAATGTGTTTCAGATCTAGAGTTGGCTGGAGTAATTATGCCAGTTCCAGTTCTGGAACAGGGACTGGGGTTTTATTCAAATCTCTTCATTGTACCACAGAAGGAGAATTCCTTCAGACCAGTTCTGGATCTAAAAATATTGAATCGTTATGTAAGGATACCAACATTCAAAATGGTAACTGTAAGGACTATCCTGCCTTTTGTTCAGCAAGGGCATTATATGTCTACAATAGATTTACAGGATGCATATCTGCATATTCCGATTCATCTAGATCACTATCAGTTTCTGAGATTCTCTTTCCTAGACAAGCATTACCAGTTTGTGGCTCTGCCGTTTGGCCTAGCTACAGCTCCAAGAATTTTTACGAAGGTTCTCGGTGCCCTTCTGTCTGTAATCAGAGAACAGGGTATTGTGGTATTTCCTTATTTGGACGATATCTTGGTACTTGCTCAGTCTTCACATTTAGCAGAATCTCATACGAATCGACTTGTGTTGTTTCTTCAACATCATGGTTGGAGGATCAATTTACCAAAAAGTTCATTGATTCCTCAGACACAGGTAACCTTTTTAGGTTTCCAGATAGATTCAGTGTCCATGACTCTATCTTTGACAGACAAGAGACGTCTAAAATTGATATCAGCTTGTCGAAACCTTCAGTCACAATCATTCCCTTCGGTAGCCTTATGCATGGAAATTCTAGGTCTTATGACTGCTGCATCGTACGCGATCCCCTTTGCTCGTTTTCACATGCGACCTCTTCAGCTCTGTATGCTGAACCAGTGGTGCAGGGATTACACAAAGATATCTCAATTAATATCTTTAAAACCGTTTGTACGACACTCTCTGACGTGGTGGACAGATCACCATCGTTTAGTTCAGGGGGCTTCTTTTGTTCTTCTGACCTGGACTGTAATTTCAACAGATGCAAGTCTTACAGGTTGGGGAGCTGTGTGGGGGTCTCTGACAGCACAAGGGGTTTGGGAATCTCAGGAGGTGAGATTTCCGATCAATATTTTGGAACTCCGTGCAATTTTCAGAGCTCTTCAGTCTTGGCCTCTTCTAAAGAGAGAATCGTTCATTTGTTTTCAGACAGACAATGTCACAACTGTGGCATACATCAATCATCAAGGAGGGACTCACAGTCCTCTGGCTATGAAAGAAGTATCTCGAATTCTGGTATGGGCGGAATCCAGCTCCTGTCTAGTTTCTGTGGTTCATATCCCAGGTATAGACAATTGGGAAGCGGATTATCTCAGTCGCCAAACGTTACATCCGGGCGAATGGTCTCTTCACCCAGAGGTATTTCTTCAGATTGTTCAAATGTGGGGGCTTCCAGAAATAGATTTGATGGCCTCTCATCTAAACAAGAAACTTCCCAGGTATCTGTCCAGATCCAGGGATCCTCAAGCGGAAGCAGTGGATGCATTGTCACTTCCTTGGAAGTATCATCCTGCCTATATCTTTCCGCCTCTAGTTCTTCTTCCAAGAGTAATCTCCAAGATTCTGAAGGAATGCTCGTTTGTTCTGCTGGTAGCTCCAGCATGGCCTCACAGGTTTTGGTATGCGGATCTTGTCCGGATGGCCTCTTGCCAACCGTGGACTCTTCCGTTAAGGCCAGACCTTCTGTCGCAAGGTCCTTTTTTCCATCAGGATCTCAAATCCTTAAATTTAAAGGTATGGAGATTGAACGCTTGATTCTTAGTCAAAGAGGTTTCTCTGACTCTGTGATTTATACTATGTTACAGGCTCGTACATCTGTATCTAGGGAGATATATTATAGAGTCTGGAAGACTTATATTTCTTGGTGTCTTTCTCATCATTTTTCCTGGCATTCTTTTAGAATTCCGAGAATTTTACAGTTTCTTCAGGATGGTTTGGATAAAGGTTTGTCTGCAAGTTCCTTGAAAGGACAAATCTCTGCTCTTTCTGTTCTTTTTCACAGAAAGATTGCTAATCTTCCTGATATTCATTGTTTTGTACAAGCTTTGGTTCGTATAAAACCTGTCATTAAGTCAATTTCTCCTCCTTGGAGTTTGAATTTGGTTCTGAGGGCTCTTCAAGCTCCTCCGTTTGAACCTATGCATTCATTGGACATTAAATTACTTTCTTGGAAAGTTTTGTTCCTTTTGGCCATCTCTTCTGCCAGAAGAGTTTCTGAATTATCTGCTCTTTCTTGTGAGTCTCCTTTTCTGATTTTTCACCAGGATAAGGCGGTGTTGCGAACTTCTTTTAAATTTTTACCTAAGGTTGTGAATTCCAACAACATTAGTAGAGAAATTGTGGTTCCTTCATTATGTCCTAATCCTAAGAATTCTAAGGAGAAATCATTGCATTCTTTGGATGTAGTTAGAGCTTTGAAATATTATGTTGAAGCTACTAAGAATTTCCGAAAGACTTCTAGTCTATTTGTTATCTTTTCCGGTTCTAGGAAAGGTCAGAAGGCCTCTGCCATTTCTTTGGCATCTTGGTTGAAATCTTTAATTCATCATGCTTATGTCGAGTCGGGTAAAACTCTGCCTCAAAGGATTACAGCTCATTCTATTAGGTCAGTTTCTACTTCCTGGGCGTTTAGGAATGAAGCTTCGGTTGATCAGATTTGCAAAGCAGCAACTTGGTCTTCTTTGCATACTTTTACTAAATTCTACCATTTTGATGTGTTTTCTTCTTCTGAAGCTGTCTTTGGTAGAAAAGTACTTCAGGCAGCTGTTTCAGTTTGAATCTTCTGCTTATATTTTCAGTTTTTTTCTTTATAAGATTTAAACTTTATTTTTGGGTGTGGATTTTTTTCAGCGGAATTGGCTGTCTTTATTTTATCCCTCCCTCTCTAGTGACTCTTGCGTGGAAGATCCACATCTTGGGTAGTCATTATCCCATATGTCACTAGCTCATGGACTCTTGCTAATTACATGAAAGAAAACATAATTTATGTAAGAACTTACCTGATAAATTCATTTCTTTCATATTAGCAAGAGTCCATGAGGCCCACCCTTTTTTTATGGTGGTTATGATTTTTTTGTATAAAGCACAATTATTCCAATTCCTTATATTTATGCTTCACACTTTTTTCTTATCACCCCACTTCTTGGCTATTCGTTAAACTGATTTCTCCAACATAGGTGTGTCCGGTCCACGGCGTCATCCTTACTTGTGGGATATTCTCTTCCCCAACAGGAAATGGCAAAGAGCCCAGCAAAGCTGGTCACATGATCCCTCCTAGGCTCCGCCTACCCCAGTCATTCTCTTTGCCGTTGTACAGGCAACATCTCCACGGAGATGGCTTAGAGTTTTTTAGTGTTTAACTGTAGTTTTTTATTATTCAATCAAGAGTTTGTTATTTTGAAATAGTGCTGGTATGTACTATTTACTCAGAAACAGAAAAGAGATGAAGATTTCTGTTTGTATGAGGAAAATGATTTTAGCAACCGTAACTAAAATCCATGGCTGTTCCACACAGGACTGTTGAGAGCAATTAACTTCAGTTGGGGGAACAGTGTGCAGTCTCTTGCTGCTTGAGGTATGACACATTCTAACAAGACGATGTAATGCTGGAAGCTGTCATTTTCCCTATGGGATCCGGTAAGCCATGTTTATTACGATTGTAAATAAGGGCTTCACATGGGCTTATTAAGACTGTAGACTTTTTCTGGGCTAAATCGATTCATTATTAACACATATTTAGCCTTGAGGAATCATTTTATTTGGGTTTTTTGATATAATAATATCGGCAGGCACTGTTTTAGACACCTTATTCTTTAGGGGCTTTCCCAAAGCATAGGCAGAGTCTCATTTTCGCGCCGGTGTTGCGCACTTGTTTTTGAGAGGCATGGCATGCAGTCGCATGTGAGAGGAGCTCTGATACTTAGAAAAGACTTTCTGAAGGCGTCATTTGGTATCGTATTCCCCTTTGGGCTTGGTTGGGTCTCAGCAAAGCAGATACCAGGGACTGTAAAGGGGTTAAAGTTAAAAACGGCTCCGGTTCCGTTATTTTAAGGGTTAAAGCTTCCAAATTTGGTGTGCAATACTTTTAAGGCTTTAAGACACTGTGGTGAAAATTTGGTGAATTTTGAACAATTCCTTCATGTTTTTTCGCAATTGCAGTAATAAAGTGTGTTCAGTTTAAAATTTAAAGTGACAGTAACGGTTTTATTTTAAAACGTTTTTTGTACTTTGTTATCAAGTTTATGCCTGTTTAACATGTCTGAACTACCAGATAGACTGTGTTCTGAATGTGGGGAAGCCAGAATTCCTATTCATTTAAATAAATGTGATTTATGTGACAATGACAATGATGCCCAAGATGATTCCTCAAGTGAGGGGAGTAAGCATGGTACTGCATCATTCCCTCCTTCGTCTACACGAGTCTTGCCCACTCAGGAGGCCCCTAGTACATCTAGCGCGCCAATACTCCTTACTATGCAACAATTAACGGCTGTAATGGATAATTCTGTCAAAAACATTTTAGCCAAAATGAACCCTTGTCAGCGTAAGCGTGGCTGCTCTGTTTTAGATACTGAAGAGCATGACGACGCTGATATTAATATCTCTGAAGGGCCCCTAACCCAATCTGAGGGGGCCAGGGAGGTTTTGTCTGAGGGAGAAATTACTGATTCAGGGAACATTTCTCATCAGGCTGAACCTGATGTGATTACATTTAAATTTAAGTTGGAACATCTCCGCATTTTGCTTAAGGAGGTATTATCCACTCTGGATGATTGTGAAAAGTTGGTCATCCCAGAGAAACTATGTAAAATGGACAAGTTCCTAGAGGTGCCGGGGCTCCCAGAAGCTTTTCCTATACCCAAGCGGGTGGCGGACATTGTTAATAAAGAATGGGAAAGGCCCGGTATTCCTTTCGTCCCTCCCCCCATATTTAAAAAATTGTTTCCTATGGTCGACCCCAGAAAGGACTTATGGCAGTCAGTCCCCAAGGTCGAGGGAGCGGTTTCTACTTTAAACAAACGCACCACTATACCCATAGAGGATAGTTGTGCTTTCAAAGATCCTATGGATAAAAAATTAGAAGGTTTGCTTAAAAAGATGTTTGTTCAGCAGGGTTACCTTCTACAACCCATTTCATGCATTGTCCCTGTCACTACAGCCGCATTTTTCTGGTTTGATGAACTGATAAAGGCGCTCGATAGTGATTCTCCTCCTTATGAGGAGATTATGGACAGAATCAATGCTCTCAAATTGGCTAATTCTTTCACTCTAGACGCCACTTTGCAATTGGCTAGGTTAGCGGCTAAGAATTCTGGGTTTGCTATTGTGGCGCGCAGAGCGCTTTGGTTGAAATCTTGGTCGGCTGATGCGTCTTCCAAGAACAAGCTACTAAACATTCCTTTCAAGGGGAAAACGCTGTTTGGCCCTGACTTGAAAGAGATTATCTCTGATATCACTGGGGGTAAGGGCCACGCCCTTCCTCAGGATCGGCCTTTCAAGGCAAAAAATAGACCTTATTTTCGTCCCTTTCGTAAAAACGGACCAGCCCAAAGTGCTACGTCCTCTAAGCAAGAGGGTAATACTTCTCAAGCCAAGCCAGCTTGGAGACCAATGCAAGGCTGGAACAAGGGAAAGCAGGCCAAGAAACCTGCCCCTGCTACCAAGACAGCATGAAATATTGGCCCCCGATCCGGGACCGGATCTGGTGGGGGGCAGACTCTCTCTCTTCGCTCAGGCTTGGG
This sequence comes from Bombina bombina, assembly GCF_027579735.1. Lineage (NCBI taxonomy): Eukaryota > Metazoa > Chordata > Amphibia > Anura > Bombinatoridae > Bombina > Bombina bombina. Next base: position 335,920,671 of record NC_069502.1, read on the forward strand.
CAAGAGATGTTCTGGATCCTTGGGCGCTAGAAATAGTCTCCCAGGGTTATCTTCTGGAATTCAAGGGACTTCCCCCAAGGGGGAGGTTCCACAGGTCTCAATTGTCTTCAGACCACATAAAAAGACAGGCGTTCTTACATTGTGTAGAAGACCTGTTAAAAATGGGAGTGATTCATCCTGTTCCATTAAGAGAACAAGGGATGGGGTTCTACTCCAATCTGTTCATAGTTCCCAAAAAAGAGGGAACGTTCAGACCAATCTTAGATCTCAAGATCTTAAACAAATTTCTCAAGGTTCCATCGTTCAAGATGGAAACCATTCGAACTATCCTTCCTTCCATCCAGGAAGGTCAATTCATGACCACGGTGGATTTAAAGGATGCGTATCTACATATTCCTATCCACAAGGAACATCATCGGTTCCTAAGGTTTGCATTCCTGGACAAACATTACCAGTTTGTGGCGCTTCCTTTCGGATTAGCCACTGCTCCGAGGATTTTTCTAACAGAGGCCAGAAAAACAAAACTTCTGGACTCTTGTCGGATACTTCATTCCGTTCCTCTTCCTTCCGTAGCTCAGTGCATGGAAGTGATCGGGTTGATGGTAGCGGCAATGGACATAGTTCCTTTTGCGCGCATTCATCTAAGACCATTACAACTGTGCATGCTCAGTCAGTGGAATGGGGACTATACAGACTTGTCTCCAAAGATACAAGTAAATCAGAGGACCAGAGACTCACTCCGTTGGTGGCTGTCCCTGGACAACCTGTCACAAGGGATGACATTCCGCAGACCAGAGTGGGTCATTGTCACGACCGACGCCAGTCTGATGGGCTGGGGCGCGGTCTGGGGATCCCTGAAAGCTCAGGGTCTTTGGTCTCGGGAAGAATCTCTTCTACCGATAAATATTCTGGAACTGAGAGCGATATTCAATGCTCTCAAGGCTTGGCCTCAGCTAGCGAGGACCAAGTTCATACGATTTCAATCAGACAACATGACGACTGTTGCGTACATCAACCATCAGGGGGGAACAAGGAGTTCCCTAGCGATGGAAGAAGTGACCAAGATTATTCTATGGGCGGAGTCTCACTCCTGCCACCTGTCTGCTATCCACATCCCAGGAGTGGAAAATTGGGAAGCGGATTTTCTGAGTCGTCAGACATTGCATCCGGGGGAGTGGGAACTCCATCCGGAAATCTTTGCCCAAGTCACTCAGCTGTGGGGCATTCCAGACATGGATCTAATGGCCTCTCGTCAGAACTTCAAAGTTCCCTGCTACGGGTCCAGATCCAGGGATCCCAAGGCGGCTCTAGTGGATGCACTAGTAGCACCTTGGACCTTCAGACTAGCTTATGTGTTCCCGCCGTTTCCTCTCATCCCCAGGCTGGTAGCCAGGATCAATCAGGAGAGGGCGTCGGTGATCTTGATAGCTCCTGCGTGGCCACGCAGGACTTGGTATGCAGATCTGGTGAATATGTCATCGGCTCCACCTTGGAAGCTACCTTTGAGACGAGACCTTCTTGTTCAGGGTCCGTTCGAACATCCGAATCTGGTTTCACTCCAGCTGACTGCTTGGAGATTGAACGCTTGATTTTATCGAAGCGAGGATTCTCAGATTCTGTTATCGATACTCTTGTTCAGGCCAGAAAGCCTGTAACTCGAAAGATTTACCACAAGATTTGGAAAAAATATATCTGTTGGTGTGAATCTAAGGGATTCCCTTGGGACAAGGTTAAGATTCCTAGGATTCTATCCTTCCTTCAAGAAGGATTGGAAAAAGGATTATCTGCAAGTTCCCTGAAGGGACAGATTTCCGCCTTGTCGGTGTTACTTCACAAAAAACTGGCAACTGTGCCAGATGTTCAAGCCTTTGTTCAGGCTCTGGTTAGAATCAAGCCTGTTTACAAACCTTTGACTCCTCCTTGGAGTCTCAATTTAGTTCTTTCAGTTCTTCAGGGGGTTCCGTTTGAACCCTTACATTCCGTTGATATTAAGTTATTATCTTGGAAAGTTTTGTTTTTAGTTGCAATTTCTTCTGCTAGAAGAGTTTCAGAATTATCTGCTCTGCAGTGTTCTTCTCCTTATCTGGTGTTCCATGCAGATAAGGTGGTTTTACGTACTAAACCTGGTTTTCTTCCAAAAGTTGTTTCTAACAAAAACATTAACCAGGAGATTATCGTACCTTCTCTGTGTCCGAAACCAGTTTCAAAGAAGGAACGTTTGTTGCACAATTTGGATGTTGTTCGCGCTCTAAAATTCTATTTAGATGCTACAAAGGATTTTAGACAAACATCTTCCTTGTTTGTTGTTTATTCAGGTAAAAGGAGAGGTCAAAAAGCAACTTCTACCTCTCTCTCTTTTTGGATTAAAAGCATCATCAGATTGGCTTACGAGACTGCCGGACGGCAGCCTCCCGAAAGAATCACAGCTCATTCCACTAGGGCTGTGGCTTCCACATGGGCCTTCAAGAACGAGGCTTCTGTTGATCAGATATGTAGGGCAGCGACTTGGTCTTCACTGCACACTTTTACCAAATTTTACAAGTTTGATACTTTTGCTTCTTCTGAGGCTATTTTTGGGAGAAAGGTTTTGCAAGCCGTGGTGCCTTCCATTTAGGTGACCTGATTTGCTCCCTCCCTTCATCCGTGTCCTAAAGCTTTGGTATTGGTTCCCACAAGTAAGGATGACGCCGTGGACCGGACACACCTATGTTGGAGAAAACAGAATTTATGTTTACCTGATAAATTTCTTTCTCCAACGGTGTGTCCGGTCCACGGCCCGCCCTGGTTTTTTTAATCAGGTCTGATAATTTATTTTCTTTAACTACAGTCACCACGGTACCATATGGTTTCTCCTATGCAAATATTCCTCCTTAACGTCGGTCGAATGACTGGGGTAGGCGGAGCCTAGGAGGGATCATGTGACCAGCTTTGCTGGGCTCTTTGCCATTTCCTGTTGGGGAAGAGAATATCCCACAAGTAAGGATGACGCCGTGGACCGGACACACCGTTGGAGAAAGAAATTTATCAGGTAAACATAAATTCTGTTTTGTGGGTGTGGTGAGGGGTGTATTTATAGGCATTTTGAGGTTTGGGAAACTTTGCCCCTCCTGGTAGGAATGTATATCCCATACGTCACTAGCTCATGGACTCTTGCTAATATGAAAGAAATGAATTTATCAGGTAAGTTCTTACATAAATTATGTTTTTTTTGTATTTAGATGGACCAAGAGGCCCTGCAAAATGTTACTTGCTCTTTATGTTTGGGGGCTAATGTGGAACCACCTATCCTTTTTTGTTCCTCTTGTATTGAGAGAACATTACATTACAGGAATAAACTTTTTGAGTCTGAGCCATCATTATCTAAGCAGGATGCTGTTCAGGGGCCTTCTGCTCAGGCGCAGCTTTGTCCTCAGGCATCCCTATCCTTGTCTGCCTCGCATGTAGTGCCCAGCGTTTCCTCTCATACTCCAGCTGGAATTTCTTTGCAAGATATGGCTACTCATATATCTTCTGCGGTTTCTGAGGCTTTATCTGCTTTCCCTATGTTGCAGGGGAAGCGTAAGAGGAAGTTTAAGAATTTAGAGGCCTCTGTTTCAGGAGTGGCTATCTCTAATGTCTCTTCTCAGAAGTCTGAGGGAGAGGATTCTTCTTTAGCATCTGAAGGTGAGATTTCGGATTCTGACAGTATAATTCCTTCTTCTGATGCTGAGGTTGTTTCATTCAGATTTAAGCTTGAACGACCTCCATTTGTTACTTAAGGAGGTTTTGGCTACTTTAGATGATTCTGGTCGTAGTGACTCTTAAGAAATCTAGTAAGCTTAATAAGTATTTTGATGTTCCTTCCGCGGTGGAGGTGTTTCCTGTTCCTGACCGTGCTTCAGAAATTATTGCATGGGAGTGGGAGAAGCCTGGGATTCCTTTTTTCCCCTTCTCCAATTTTTAAGAAGATGTTTCCTATTGCTGATTCTATTAAAGAGTCTTGGCAAGCTGTCTCTATCCTACTTTACTTAGACCTCCCGGATTTCAATCACCAACATGATAGGTCCCTATTCCTTACCATGATCAATGGAGCTAAGGCTCTAATACCCAAAAAATGGAAAACACAGTCAATACCCTCCATACTAGAATGGGAAAGTCTTGTCACTACACACCTACAACTTGAAAGATACCACTACATCAAGACTGGGAGACCTGACCTGCATGAATACATGTGCTTAACATGGAATGACACACCGATCTGAATAAGTCTCACTACCCCTAACTCTCTCTATACATGAAATACACATAGTCACATACCCAAACTTGGGGCCTTACTGGCTCCCACCCGTGGCGGTCCACAAAACATTCTTATCCTTCCTCCACCTTACCTTATTCTCCTCCTCTCCCTCCCCCCCTCTAACAAGATGAACCCCTTTCCCCCCTCTTAACCAGACCCCCTCCCCCCTATCCTTTAGCCCCCTCCTCCCTAACTGTGTAGGAATTATACTGTAATAACTGTTAATGTTATGTATATACATCCTCACCAAGGTCAATGATTTAAACTTCAATATGATCTGTTAAAATTAAAAATATACCCAGCAAGGTAGAAATAATTTACAGGAATATATTTATCTGCTCTGAATTCAACCCTCAGCATTAGGTTGGGCGAAAAAAAGCACATTATTACAATAGTCTCATGGGACTCATCAGCTACCTGAGACCTCAAGGAATACCGAAAAAACACCATAAGGACTTTTATCTGTTACTTATCAGTCTAAATTATGCTTCTGTTTACAACCTTACATGTCTTGTGGAACCTGTATTGTTATATTTGAATTATATTAATAAAGCCTTGCAAAAAAAAAAAAAAAAAAAAAAAAGAGTCTTGGCAAACGGTTTCTAAGGTAGAAGGAGCTATTTCCACTTTGGCTAAGAGAACTACTATTCCTATTGAGGATAGCTGTTCCTTTAAGTATCCTATGGATAAGAAGCTGGAAGCTTTTCTTAAGAGAATGTATGTTCACCAGGGGTTGCAATGGCAGCCTGCGGTGTGTATTGCTACTGTCAATAGTGTGGCAGCCTATTGGTTTAATGCGTTGTCTAATTCTATTCGGTCAGATACTCCTCTTGAGGAGATTCAGGATATGGTTAAGGTTCTTAAGTTGGCCAATTCCTTTATTACTGATGCTTCTCTTCAAGTCATCAAGTTGGGTGCAAAGATTTCTGGCTTTGCTGTTCTGGCTCGCAGAGCTTTATGGTTGAAATCCTGTTCTGCAGATGTTTCCTCTAAATCTAAGCTTTTGTCTATTCCTTACAAGGGTAAGACCTTGTTTGGACTGGGTCTAGCTGAGATTATTTCTGATATCACGACAGGTAAGGGACATTTTCTCCCTCAGGATAAGAGAAATAAACAAAACCGTCAGTGTAATTATCGTTACTTTCTAAACTTTTCAGTGAAGTCTTCCCCCTCTTCTTCCAAGCAAGAACATTCTAAGTCTTCCTGGCAGTCCAATCATTCCTGGAACAAGGGAAAGCAATTCAAGAAGCCTGTTACTGACTCTAAGACAGCATGAAGGGGCTTCCCCCGATCCGGGAGCGAATCTTGTTGGGGGCAGACTTTCTTTTTTAGCTCAGGCTTGGGTTTGGGATGTCCCGGATCCCTGGGCGGTGGACATTGTGTCCCAAGGTTTCAAAGTTGAGTTCAAGACTTATCCTTCTCTCCAGGTTATCTTCAAACCAGATAAAGAGAGAGGCGTTCTTATGTTGTGTCCAGGATCTTTCCTATATGGGAGTGATAGTTCCTGTTCCAATTCAGTAGCAGGGTCTGGGATTCTATTCCTATCTGATCGTAGTTCCCAAAAAAGAGGGAACCTTCAGACCTATTTTAGATCTCAAGAGTGTGAACAAGTTTCTTAGAGTTCCGTCTTTCTAGATGGAAACTATTCGTTCCATTCTTCCTTTAGTTCAGGAGGGTGAGTTCATTAACACAGCGGATTTAAAGGATGCGTATCTGCATATTCCTATCCACAAGGATCATCTTAAGTTTCTGAGATTTGCGTTTCTAGACAAACATTTTCAGTTTGTGGCTCTTCCATTCGGTCTTGCAACAGCTCCCAGAATTTTCTCAAAGGTCTTGGGAGCATTATTGGCGCTGCTTCGGTTGCAGGGTGTTACAGTGGCGCCCTATCTGGACGATATTCTGGTTCAGGCGCCATCTCTTCAACAAGCAAGCTCCCACACAGAGATATTGTTGTCTTTTTTGTGCTCCCACGGTTGGAAGGTGAATTTAGGAAAAAGTTCCTTGATTTCGGCTACAAAAGTGGTATTTTTGGGAACCATCATAGATTCCCTAGAAATTAAGATTTTTCTGACAGAAGCCAGAAGATCAAAGATCTTCAGCTCTTGTCTTGCTCTTCAGGCCTCTCCCCGGCTGTCAGTGGCTCAGTGTATGGAGGTGTCAGTTATGGACATCATTCCATTTGCTCGGTTCCATCTCAGGCCTCTGCAGTTATATATGCTCAGACAATGGTACGGGGATTATGCAGATCTGTCTGTTTTGGATCAGAAGACAAGAGATTCTCTTCCGTGGTGGTTGTCTCAGGATCTTCTCCCCCAGGGAACACCAGTCTGCTGGGATGGGGAGCTGTCTGGCGTTCATTAAGGGCTCATGGTCTTTGGACTCGGGAGGAGTCGGTTCTTCCAATAAATATCCTAGAGCTGAGAGCAATCTTCAATGCTCTTCTAGTCTGGCCTCAGTTAGCTTCAGCACAGTTTATCAGGTTTCAGTCAGATCACATAACTTTAGTGGCTTACATCAATCATTAGAGAGGAACTCGAAGTTCCTTGGCCATGACAGAGGTAGCCAAGATTATTCAGTGGGCAGAGACCCACAACTGTTGTCTGTCTGCGATCCACATTCCAGAGGTGGACAATTGGGAAGCGGATTTTCTGAGCAGACAGACTTTTTATCCGGGGAGTGGGAATTTCATCCGGAGGTGTTTTCCAGCTTGGTCCTCAAGTGGGGACAGCCAGAGCTGGATCTCATGGCATCTCGTCAGAATGCCAAGCTTTCGAGGTATGGGTTAAGGTCAAGGGATCCTCAGGCTGTACTGATAGATGCTCTGGCAGTTCATTTTTAACTTCAGTCTAGCGTATGTTTTTCCTCTGTTCGCTCTCCTTCCACGGGTTTTTGCTCGAATCAGACAGGGGAGGGCGTCTGTGATTCTCATTGCTCCGGCTTGGCCTCGCAGGATCTGGTATGCGGATCTGGTGGAGATGTCATATTTTCCACCTTGGAGTCTTCCGTTAAGGAAGGACCTTATACTTCAGGGTCCCTTCCTTCATCCAAATCTCGTTTCTCTGAAGCTGACTGCTTGGAGATTGAACACTTGATATTATTATTTAGACTATGATTCAGGCTCGTAAGCCTGTGACTAGAAAGATTTACTATAAGATTTGGCGTAAATATTTTTATTGGTGTGAATCCATAGATTTTTCTTGGAATAGAGTTAAGATTACTAGGATTTTGTCTTTTCTCCAAGAGGGTTTGGAGAAGGGTTTTTCTGCTAGTACCTTGAAGGGTCAAATCTCTGCTTTAATTAGAGTCAGGCCTATGTTTAAATTTACAAAAAGAAGAAGGGTAGCAATAGCACTTCACAAATGGGATGGTGTTGCTCTATCTGTATTAATTTAAATTTTATCTTGTGAGTTTGAGTGCTTGTGCACAAAAACAATTTGCAAAGTTGAGTCAAAAGAGCCTCGAGGGTTGATTTGGACTCAAAAGAATGCACTTAGCACTTCTAACACCCCTTAAATAGAAAACTTCATACTCGTGAGAAAAACAAAAAATAAGGGTTTAATGATTAAAACATAACTTTTATTCTCTGTGCTTGTTTATAAAACATTGTGTGTGTGTGTGTGTGTATTTGTTAAAATCACAAAGAGACTCGAATTGGCATTTGGTTCAAAACTGTTTAGGCACTGGTAGTATACACAATAGTGAGACATTATCCCAACAACTGAGATTGAATCTGTAATTAATAAACAGCCATAAGAGTTTGTTCTGCTAGTGGTTTGATAATACAATATCCATTGTTCTTTATTAATATTAAGAATTTACTCAGTAGTTGTCACATAGGATTCCTCTCTTGTAGATATCAACTGGCTGTAAATTTGTTGTATTCCCTAGATTTATATAAAATCAGGGGAATACACTGGCAAAAATATTAATACTATTAATATTAGTATGGGGTATAGTTATTGAGCAGACATTAATACAATTGCTTGTGTTTTGATATCACATCACCCTGTTGAGATTTTTTATATAAAATTCCAATGCAACTTCAATATGTTGTGATGCAATCGTATTTATATGTTAGTAAGTGTGCTCCTTTTGTAGTTTATATGATTGCATTTACAGGACTATGTAAAATCTAACCTCTGAGTTTGATACATAGGGATTAATGTAATACAGTCTACAAGTGGTTGTGTAAGATTAACACTCATTAGATGAAATATCATCCAAATTTTTATTACATTACAATACCATAAAATTCGTATAGCAAAACCACTGGGTTATTATTGAGCCTTATTTACTTGTCAAAAATTATTGTATGGTAGCTTGGAACATTCTACATAGGTGTATATACTGGACATTAATCTAAGTATTTATACTGCTTGGTAAGTTAGTGTGCCCAAATCTTTATATCTTACACCGTCCTGTAATTTTGAATATTCTTTGACTTGAGCACTTATTGGTTCAAAGTTAGTCTAAAAGTTTGACACAGTATATTTTCGGTGTTATGATTTAATGCTACTTATCAGGACTTGTATGTGCTTTCACCAATCATGCATAATTTATTAGCATTATGCGTTCGTGTTGTTTTGTAAATAAATGTGCCTTCTTTATTTTGTGTGTCTCATAGTTTTTCAGCTACAGGTAAGTATTTAGTTTTAAATAGGAATAATTTAGTTAATTATAGGAATATTTATTTTGATTTATTTAAATTATATTTAAGTTAGGGGATGTTAGGTTTAGGGTTAGACTTAGGTTTAGGGGTTAATAACTTTAATATAGTGGCGGCGACGTTGGGGACGGCAGATTTGGGGTTAATAAGTGTAGGTAGGGGGTGGCAGATTAGGGGTTAATAAATATTATGTAGGTGTCGGCGATGTTGGGGCAGCAGATTAGGGGTTAATAAGTATAATGTAGGTGGTGGGTGGCGGTGTCCGGAGCGGCAGATTAGGGGTTAATAATTATAATGTAGGTGTCGGCAATGTCGAGGCGGCAGATTAGGGGTTAATAAGTGTAAGATTAGGGGTGTTTAGACTCGGGGTTCATGTTAGGGTGTTAGGTGTAGACATAAATTTTATTTCCCCATAGGAATCAATGGGGCTGCGTTAAGGAGTTTTACGCTGCTTTTTTGCAGGTGTTAGACTTTTTTTCAGCCGGCTCTCCCCGTTGATTCCTATGGGGAAATCGTGCACGCTGGTATTGGAGTGCATTAATGAGCAAAATTTTGCTCAACGCTCACTTCCTGCCTTTTAACGACGGGTTTCTGAAAACTCGTAATACCAGCACTGTAGGTAAGTGAGCGGTGAGATAAAACTGCTCATTAGCACCGCACAGCCTCTAACGCAAAACTCTTAATCTAGGCCTTATTTTTTTCTGAATACAACTACTTTTTGTTTTATGCGTGGACTCCTTGCTCAGTGTGCTTAGAGGAATATGACTATTACATATAGAGATAAAAGCCATGGCAACAAAGTAGCGGTTTCAGTATCAAGTGAATCAGGAGAGGATTATGAAATTAAAACGTCCATTTTATTGAGTATATTCATTAAAAGATCCAAAGGGCAGCTGCTCTCCACTTCGCACCAAATTTGACTCAACACTTTCCGCACCAAATTTTACGCAATACTCAAAAACAACCCACAAACTTTTCCACCACTTTTGATTGGGAAATGTATAATCACATGAATTATGACATCAGCCAATCTGAAATATACATTTTATACTATCACTAACGATTCAAATTACTCTATACTTAAATCATTGATCACTCATCAGAACTTGTGCCATTTGCTACATTGTGTATTATACTTTGAAAGTATGTATACGTGAAATTAGTATTAAAGTTAAACATTGATGATGACATTAGGACACACTGTGTAACATTTTAGACAATGATTTTAAAATTTGAATGATGTTTGATTCAATATAATCCTAAGCGGATAGCTCAAAGGGATAGTCTACCTAACATTAAACTGTCATGAATCAGATACATAAGAAATTAAAATCGCCTCTTTACGGACATGGTATTTTCAATGTTTTTCTTTTTTCTCTTGAATTTCATTTTAATTAAGAAATGTCATTTTATATGCCAGCCCATTTTTTAACACCTGTGTAGGGGTGGTGTTTAAAACTAGACTGCAATCAGGAGGGGTGATACAGGTACAGAGAGAAAACTGGCCCAGCTATTACAATAGCCATTAATTGCAAATAAATACATATGATACCCTGGTTACGTGTTATATTCGCAATTATACCTGCTCAGATATATAATAAATTTACACTATATACATATCGTGGTATAAAAAAAAAACACAGAGATATGAAAGACAACATTGTTTAGAACAAAAAAAGGAATTTAGGGATATGTAAATATGTTTGCAAAAGATTTCTGACATAACACACACACACACACATATATATATATATATATATATATATATACAGCATATACAAGTATGTGCAAAGATATATATGTACAAATTATAGCATTAATAATCATTTTAAAAAACAAAAAAACATGAGATAGGCATATCATGATTTCTAGAAATACAAGTACACATTCATTTATGTGAAAATATCATATATCAGTTTTTTGTATAACAAATACTGTACTTAGAAAATAACTTTCTATGAGATATTGTTTGTTCAGGTATAAATATAGCTATTTATTGGACATTAACAGATAAAAAATAAAAGATTAGCTTTAGAGAAATGTTCTTGTTCATGGACAGGAATAAAATGGTATAAATAAAGTTGGAAAAAAACATAATACCTGCGACATCGATAACTCTTATTTATCAACAGTCTGATGCTCATCGCTCCGTACTTGACGCACGTGTTTTTGACAAACTTTTTAAGAAATAAGGCCATTGTATGTAGATTTGTGGCAGCGATGTCTGGCGAGCGTATTGACTCCAGTGAATGCGTCGAGATTGACGCAGTGATAAATAGGCCCCTATGTATTTTGTTTTATACTGGTAAGTCCCTGTTCACCCATAGATCTGTGGGTGTTTTCCTTATTTGCCAATGAGCAAATTTTACTGTATCCCTACAGATGAATAGTGAACCTACGTGAAAGTCCTGTTTGTTTAATTGGCTTTAACTTAACCTATTTTCATTCAAAATATATTTAAACACAATGCTCTATCATATGTAAAATAAAAATCTCAAGTCTAAAAAGGCATTATTAAAGTCAAAATTTAATTCTGCATAAAATGTTTAATTATGTATAGCTTTTGCTGTAATTTTAATCTGACTATTGTAGTTTTTCCTCTGCCCCAAGAGAGAGAGGCTTGAATAGAATCCTTTACCCTGAGCTTCTACATGCTGCACAGAGATTGCTTGATAGTAATCTTATCTGACCCTGGACTTCAAAACAATGTATCTTTTGCTAGCAAACACACTATATTTGTATGCAGACCCTTTGCAACATTATGAATAATTTATAATGTACTTACAAGGACATACAGTGTAGTATCAAATTAAAAGGTATTTGGAGACGTACAAGATTCTAGTCACCAAAAGAATACTTAGTTTGCACCAATGTAGTATCTTTTAAGGGGATATTCTATTAAAACATTGACATGCTGTAATTTGTTAGAGTGTGTAAATTTGTATTAGTAACTCAAGGTAACCATGTGTTAAACACATAGGAAAAGTCATGCTCAGTACTTGCAAGCCTTGCAGATCCTCAGCAGGTCGTGGTGTATATTAGCCAATTATATATGGCAGTCACATGACCCTGCTAATCATTTGCCATGTTCTACTTTGGAGCTGCAAGGCTGAATGTATTCTTGCACAAAGAATCTTCCTTTAATAAGTAGAAATGTAAGTAAATGTCTGTTTAGTGACTAAAACATATCTTTGATTTGTCGCAATATAAAATAAAAAACAAAACCAATAAAACAAGATTGTTACTTGGTAGTTGGCTTCCTATGACTGTGGTTATTAGATTAAAAACACAAAAAAGTAGTATCAGGAGAACTAGTAGTGGCGTCATACCAAGAGTATTAAGGGGACAGTTTATTCACTACTAATTAAATTATTAAACAGTACGATCATCCCATTAAAATGAATGGTTAATTATCTCTATCAGAAATTGTGATTATTCTGGATTATACATAACTTCCCTAGGTAGATGCTTAGCTTTCCTCTAGTACTGGGATATTCAGACTCCATTGCCTTGATAGTATTAAACATTTCTGAACATTTATACAGAAAATGGATGGATGGGAAGAACTACTGAAAGCTATGGGTTTGAAATATAGATTGTGTTCAGGCTAGATAGATTAGGATAACCTCTAGGTTAAAGTTCTAAGCTAAAGTCCTTACTTATACGGTGCTATATAGCTCTATACATCAAATAAGATATCAAATAAAAGTCAAATGAAAATCAAATAAATGCAATGTACATCAAGTAGATTAAATAGCTTTACTATGGTTAAAATATATATAAAAAATGTTATAATGCCCCTATTAATAATGGGTTAAAAAATTTCTGCGCAATACATAAAACGTTGTGGCCACAACTGAAACAAAAAGTTCCGTTCTCTAGAGAACTTGTATGTGTCAATACATAGTTGCAATGGTTGAGCTGTAGCTACAAAGTGTTTCAAAGTGATGCTATAAAAGTTCTGCAAAGTAATGCTTAAATGTTCTGTTCTGTTTGTCCTGACAAAGGCGCAGAACAGGGCCAAAACGCGTAGAGAAACGATCTACTGAGGATTTACTGGCTCCAAAAACACAACCGCACTAATAATATATTCTAAGAATCATCTGACACAGATTGAATCACAGCCAAGGGACAAAAGCAAATCCCCTAATCAGACGGTTTCCCAATTGGTTCTCCGAGGTCACGTGGGACCATCAAAACACGTAATTGGGTAGAAGGCAGCTGGCGGGAAATTCGGAATCCAAGGACACTGACAAACAGAGACAGGTAACGTACCAGTCCCTCAGTGATAGCAGGATTGAAACGCAGCACTTCCATAACCCAGGGAGAGGAGACAGAGCCATTGGAGGTCCAGTAAGGGGAGCCGGGGGAAAACCCGGAAGGGACACTCACACATATATTGAAAGGGGATTCACAGCTACGGCTTTGTTAAAACACACTGCAGCTAAGGTATCTGCAAACACTTCAGTTAAGACTTTACAATTACACTTTGTAAACACTTTGGAACACCTGGCAGCTACTGCTCAACTACACTGAACCATTTTCTCTTAACTTGTAACTTCCGTTATTGGGAGGAATAACAGAAATTTTGGGATAGCAATTTTGGGGTACTAAGGGTCCATCCTAAACACCTAATATTTTGAACATTTATACAGATGTCAAATAGTAATGGAGATTAAATTGTAATGATAGGATATTTGTTCCACAATGCTTTATTGCCCACAATGGGTTAATCATTTTTGTGATGTCCAAGCTGAAAGGCATATGAAAGCCAAAATTTTTCTTTCCATCTTAATATGAGGAAAGTCCATGGCTTCATTCCTTACATGTGGGAATACAGAACCTGGCCACCAGGAGGAGGCAAAGACACCCCAGCCAAAGGCTTAAATACCTCCCCCACTCCCCTCATCCTCCAGTCATTCTTTGCCTTCATCACAGGAGGATGGCAGAGAAGTGTCGGAAGATTCGGAGTAGTCTTATCAGCCTCTCAATAAGAGCACTGACGAATGTTAGGGTCTGGAGATGCAAGGAGAGTCTTTCTGCAAAACCATCCAGACTCATATTAACAACTCCTAAGCAATCAGTGTTGACGAGTTTCACTGCCAGCTTCTATCACTCAAGTCCATGTCAGGTGCGATGCTACAAGACTGTCAAACTTGAGAGGCTGTGTGTCTCTGTGTCTGTTCCACGGCAGAGATTCCGGTAACATTTTATTTCATATGATAACGTAAGAAGACAGGGTGACAGTGTGACTCCTTTATCTGTATGGAATCAAGGGTTAATATCTCCAAAAGGAGGTTATTGAACAGAGGGAATTTATACATAACTTGCTTTATCATGTTTTATGCTGCGATATGTGTGAGATGAGGCTCAGGCAGATGTGGAACATTTAGGTTTTACTTTTGTTTTTGAGATATCTGCGTGGCCTGCTATTTTTGCCGTGTTTCTCTTCTGGAGCAGGGGCGGTCCTGCATGGCACTCCATGTGACCGGGTGTGGTCACATTGACTTACTTTTTCCTGACCGTGCGGTTTACAGGAGAAGAAGCGGTTTCTCTGTGGGACATGGTTCATAAGTGGTGGTGAGTGCCCCATTTATCTTGTTCTATTATCCATCTTTAAAGCGCAAGCTATGGAGGACTCTGATGCATTAGAGGGTACTCCCTCTTTTCCTAAATCTAATATCTGTTTTTATTGTGAGGAAGCTATGGTATACCCGCCTGCTCAATTATGTTCCACATGCCTTGATAAGGAAATTATATCTAAAAAGACAAATATGTTTAGTACCACTGAGCCGTCCACCTCTGAGGGGTCTCCGTCCTGTGAGGTGCGTTCCCTACAGTCATCTCCTATTACACATGCAGCCACCCATTGCACTGCTAATCCTCCTTCGGGAGGGGCCCTCTTACCGCCAGACTTTTTTGAACAGTTACATACGGCAGTGTCTGCGGCCTTCAGTGCTTTACCTAACCCTGCTAAGTACAAGAGAAAGGGTCAAATATTGCTATCCTTCCCAAGGGTCATCTACTAATTTGTTAGATTTATCTGATACTAGATTATCCGCTGATGAAGACACCTCTGATAGTTCAGAGGAGGCTCTTTCTGGGTCGGAATCTGCTGCCTCTAAACCTCCGACTGCGGAGGAACCAGACTTTAGATTTACAATCGAGCACTTACGCTTTCTGTTAAAGGAAGTGTTGGCTACGTTAGAGGTTCCGGATCCTAAATGACCCGAGGAACCTTCTATTCCTAAGCTTAATAAGGTGGGACAAGGTGGTACCACAGACTTTCCTGGTTCCCGTAAAGATGGCAAATATTATTAACAATGAATGGGAGAGACTTGAAACTTCTTTTTCACCTTCTTTTTGTTCTTTTAAGAAATTGTTCCCTGTTCCGGACTATCAGTTAGAGTTGTGGGGGTCTGTTCCTAAGGTGGATGGAGCTATCTCCATGCTTGCTAAGCGCACCTCTATCCCGCTTGACGATAGTTCGTCATTTAAGGAGCCTATGGATAAGAAGCTAGAAACTCTAATAAGAAAGATGTTTCAGAACACGGGGTACTTGTTTCAGCCTGCAGCGGCGGTTGCTGCGGTAGCTACCTATTGGTGCAACTCTCTATCGTAGATGATCGAGGTGGAACCCCCCCCCCCCCCCCCCGACGAGATCCAGGAAAGAATTAAGGCCTTGAGGGTAGCTAATTCTTTCATCTGTGATGCAAACATGCAGATTATTCACCTGAATGCCAAAACTGCAGGTTTTTCTGTTCTAGCCCGTAGGGCTCTCTGGCTAAAGTCTTGATCTGCAGATATGACTTCAAAATCTAGATTGCTTTCCCTTCTATTTAAGGGGAAGATTCTTTTCAGTCCAGGACTGGACTCTATCATATCCACTGTCACTGGGGGCAAGGGTGCCTTTCTACCACAGGATAAGAAAAATAAACTTAAAGGACAAGGTCCAAATTTTCATCCCTTTCATTCAGATAAATCCCAATGCCAGCAGCCCTCCGCGAAGCCTGATCAGTCCAAGGGAACTTGGAAACCATCTCAATACTGGAATAAATCCAAGCAGAACAAGAAGCCTGCCGAAACAAGGTCGGCATGAAGAGGTGACCCCCGATCCAGCATTGGATAGTGTTGGGGGCAGGCTATCTCTATTTGTGGAGGCTTGGTTGGGGGACGTGCAAGACCCTTGGGTTCTAGAGGTCATCGCACAGGGTTAGAGGATAGGCTTCAGATCTCATCCGCCCAGGGGCAGATTCCTCTTATCAAACCTATCTTCAAGACCAGAAAAACAAGAAGCTTTTCTAGGATGCGTGAGGGATCTCTCCTCCCTGGGAGTAATTGTGCCAGTTCCTCTATGAGAGAGAGGTCTAGGGTACTACTCAAATCTTTTTGTGGTCCCAAACAAGGAGGGTACCTTTCGCCCAATTCTAGACCTAAAGTGCCTAAACAAGTTTCTGACGGTCCCATTGTTCAAGATGGAGACAATAAGGTCTATTCTGCCCTTAGTTCAAGAGGAACAGTTCATGACTACGATAGACTTGAAGGATGCTTACCTACATGTGCCAATACACAAGGATCACTTCAAGTTCTTGAGATTCGCCTTTCAGGACCAGCACTTCCAATCTGTGGCTCTTCCTTTTGGTCTGGCTACTGCTCCAAGAGCCTTTATGAAGGTTCTGGGGGCTCTGCTCGCGGTGACGAGGTCCAGAGGTATTGCAGTAGCACCATACTTGGACGACATCCTAATCCAGGCTCCGTCCTGCCAGCTGGCAGAAGACCATTCAAGAGCTCTTCTTCAATCTCATGGATGGAAGATAAACTTAGGAAAGAGTTTTCTGTTTCCCAGTACCAGGGTGGAATTCCTGGGCATGATAATAGATTCCATATCCATGAGGATATTCCTTAAAGACCAGAGACCTCTGTGGCCCGGTGTATGGAGGTAATTGGACTCATGGTGTCCAGCATAGATGTCAACCCATTCACCAGATTACATCTCAGACCTCTTCAGCTGTGCATGCTGAGGCAGTGGAATGGTGACCACTCGGATCTGTCTCAACAGATTTCTCTGGACAACCAGTCGAGAGAATCGCTCTCTTGGTGGCTCTGTCCAGATCACTTGTCCCAAGGGACATCCTTCTTGAGACTATGCTGGGAGATTGTGACTATGGACGCAAGTCTATCAGGATGGGGAGCTGTTTGGGGTGCCAGGAAGGCACAGAGCCTGTGGACTCGAGAGGAATCTCTCCTCCCGATCAATATTTTGTTATTTTGAGTGATCCTCAATGCTCTGAGAGCTTGGCCTCTTCTGGGTTAGTCCAAGTTTATCCCACATAACCTTGGTGGCTTACATCAACCATCAGGGGGGATCGAGGAGCTCTCTAGCAATGAGGGAAGTATCTCGGATTCTGGAATGGGCGGAGGCCTACAACTGCTTGCTGTCAGCGATTCACATTCCGGGTGTGGACTACTGGGAAGTGGATTTTCTCAGCAGACAATCCTTTCATCCGGGGAATAGTCTCTCCATCCCGAGGTGTTTGCAGAGAGCTGAGATTTGCAACAGATGGGGGACGCCGGAGATAGATCTCATGGCGTCCCGACTCAATGCCTAGCTACTCAGATACAGTTCGCGGTCCAGGGATCCTCAGGCAGAGCTGATAGATGCATTAGCATTGCATTGGAGGTTCAGCCTAGTTTACATTTTTCCACCGTTACCACTTCTCCCTCGTGTAGTGGCCCGCATCAAGCAGGAGCAGGCTTCGGCTATTCTAATTGCTCCATCGTGGCACGAAGGATGTGGTTTGCGGACCTGGTGGGTATGTCTTCGTCTCCTCTATGGAGGTTACCTTGTCGCAGGGATCTGCTGGAACAGGGTCCTTTTGTTCATCAGAATCTAGATTCTCTGAGGCTGACTGCGTGGAGATTGAACGCTTAGTCCTAACCAAGAGAGGTTTTTCTGAGAGAGTGATTGATACTCTCATTCAAGCTAGAAAGCTGGTCACCCGTTGCATCTATCATAAGGTGTGGAGGACCTACTTATTCTGGTGTGAAGAGCGTGGATTCCCCTGGCATAAGGTCAAGGTGTCCAGGATTCTTTCCTTTCTCCAAGATGGTTTGGAGAAGGGACTTGCTTCTAGTTCCTTAAAGGGACAGATTTCAACTCTATTTTATCTGTTGTTGCACAAGAGGCTCGCTGAGCTTCCTGATGTACAGTCTTTTGTTCAGGCTCTGTCTAGAATTAGGCCTGTGTTTAGACCTACCACTCCTCCTTGGAGCTTTAATCTAGTTCTTAAAGTTTTGCAGAAGACTCCGTTTGAGCCTCTGCATTCGGTTGACATTAAATTACTGTCGTGGAAGGTCCTTTTTCTACTGGCTATTGCTTCAGCACGCAGCGTCTCTGAGATGGCGGCCTTGCAATGTGTTTTTCATGCTGATAGGCTGTTCTACATACTAGGTTGTGTCTGATCGCAACATAAATCTGGAGATTGTGGTTCCTTCCTTGTGTTTCAATCCTTCTTCGAAGTAACGATTACTTCATAATTTGGATGTGGTTCAGGCTTTGCAATTCTATCTTCAGGCTACAGAGGAATTTAGACAGACTTTGTCCTTGCTTGTGGTCTATTCTGGGAAGCGTAGAGGGCAGAAGGCTTCTTCCACTTCCCTATCTTTTTTGCTTGAGGAGCATTTATTCGCTTGGCATATGAATCAACGGGACATAAGCCTCCTCAGAGGATTACGGCTCATTCAACTACAGTTTTGGCTTCATCTTGGGCCTTCAAGAATGAGGCTTTTATGGAGTAGATTAGTAGGGCGGCTACCTGGTCCTCCTTACATACCTTTTCAAAATTTTACAAATTTGAGGTCTTTGCTTTGGCTGAAGCAGCTTTTGGGAGAAAGGTTTTGCAGTCTGTGGTTCCCTCGGAATAGGGTCGGCCTCTCTTTTACCCTCCCATTTTTCATTCAGTGTCCTCTAGAGCTTGGGTATATGTTTCCCACAAGTAATGAATGAAGCCGTGGACTCTCCTCATATTAAGAAGGAAAACGTAAAATAAGCTCACCAGATAATTTCCTTTTCTTCTGTATGAGGAGAGTACACGGCTCCCACCCATTTTCTCTGTTGTGCGGACCTAAATTTTTGTTATTCTTCTGGCACCTTTTATACCCTGTTATTTCTCCTACTGTTCCTTGTTCCCTCGACAGAATGACTGGGGGATGAGGGGAGTGGGGGAGGTATTTACAGTCTGTGGTGTCTTTACCTCCTCCTGGTGGCCATGTTCTGTATTCCCACAAGTAAGGAATGAAGCCTAGGACTCTCCTCATACAGTTGGAAAGGAAATTATCAGGTAAGCATAATTTGTTTTTGTGATTCAGACAGAGCATTCTATTTAAAAAAAGTTTCCAATTTACTTCTATTATCAAATTTGCTCTGTTCCCATGATATTCTGTGTAGAAGAGATACCTAGGTAGGTGTCTAGAGGACAGGAGATAGTGTTGCCATATAGTGCTCTTGCAAATGGATAACATTCTTGCAAAACTGCTGCCATATAGTGCTCCAGAAAGGGGATGGCTCCAAAGCTTATATCCCTGATTTTCAACAAAAGAAAACAAAGAAAAATGATAATAGGAGTAAATTAGAAAGTTGTTTAAAACCTCATGCTCTATCTGAATCATGAAAGAACATTTTTGGGTTTCATATCCCTTTTATGTGTAGTAGCACTAAACCTTTTGGGGTGTTTTATTGCTATCCTTATATAAATAAATAAAGATGTAAACATGGGTGGGGGTAATATTGTGTGATATTGCTTGCACAATGCTTTTATACGCACAAGGGGTTAATCTGACTACACAGCTAAAAAAAATGATGATCTTACTTAGCCTTGTATACTGTACAACATTGTATCAAATTGTAGTTATTTTATTGTTACCCATCAGTTACTTTCTATTGCCTAATGTGAATTTCTGTGCAATCTGGTAAAAACGCCATGAAAGTGTTGCATATTCACACGATTCCCCAATTCAAGTTTAAAAAATCCAGATGTTCTGGAAATATTATTCTTGTTACTTAGGCGGGCTAACAATTTCAAACAGATGTGATTTGAACAGATTAGAATACTGTTATTAATAATGCTACAAAATAGCCGGGTTAAGAAATATGTTTTCTTACAACAAACTGTAAAAGGATTGAATAAATTAGCAAAACTGAATAAGTAAAATGTACAATGCAAACTAAGACTCCCATCATAATCGTGGAGGTCAAGCTTCCAAGGCATGTTCAGGGGGGAGCAATGCAGCATCTGCTGATAAAATAAAAGATTGCACAAGCAATCCCTTGTGCTGTTCCGCCCCCTGCCCTTACACAACCAATTGTGTGTAAGAGCATGGCTTGTCAATCATTTCCAAACAAATGAGTTTGTTAAAGAGACACTGAACCCAAATTTTTTCTTTCGTGATTCAGATAGGGCATGCAACTTTCTAATTTACTCCTATTATCATATTTTCTTCATTCTTTTGGTATCTTTATTTGAAAAGCAAGAATGTAAGTTTAAATGCCGGACCATTTTTGGTGAACAACCTGGATTGTTCTTGCTGATTGGGGGGATTCATTTATCCGACCAATAAACAAGTGCTGTCCAGGGACTGAACCAAAGAAATAGCTTAGATGCCTTCTTTTTCAAATAAAGATAGCAAGAGAACAAAGAAAAATTGATAATAGGAGTAAATTAGAAAGTTGCTTAAAATTGCATGTTCTATCTGAATCACGCAAGAAAAAATGTGGGTTCAGTGTCCCTTTAAGTCTGAAACCTCTTATGTGGCATGGAAGTTTTGAAGTATCTTAATCTTCATCTAAATGGCTCATATGCTGCATTAACAGCTTAATAAATGGAGCCCTATAGACTGATCTTTGTATTGAGCATAAACTAACAAGAAAATTGACAATTAAATAAAATATGTCCCTCAATTTGTCTCTCTAGAAATAACTACCCTTAATGAACACCTTACAGCATCTCAGGCTGAAGAGCAACGCCTTCAAGCACAAGTGAAAAACTTAAAAGATTCATCAGATTCTTCTGTATCAACAATGCAGCAACTCCATGCTCTGCGTCAAATTGAAAAAGAGTTGAAAATGAACTGTCATGAGCTACAAGAGAAAATAACTGGTAAGAGAATCATTTTTTTCAAAACAGACTGCAAATTTGTAAATTTTATAAACATGGTTAAGAAGACAAAAAAGCCCAGAAAATAATTTAAAACACTGGTGTTTCTTGGCCTATTTCTCTCTCTCATTGTCTAAGGAAATTCTGTTACCAACTGAAAGGACTGGACAGAAACCCAAAACCCACCTTTTTCTTCTACTGTACTCAACCATAGCACTGTAATGCACCTTAATACAAAAAGCAACTTTGCCAAATCATATACATCCATTGCTTGCCTCCTGTAAGCCATGACCACTTCCAGACTGCCCTGTGGGCCACTCCCAGCCAACATTAGTACTTAAACTGAAACCAAAAATGTACAACTTTACATATTACTTATCTAATTTGCTTTGGGTTTTTTTTGTATCCTTTGTTGAAAAACATACCTTGGGAGGCTGGGAGCTAGCTGTTGATTGGTGGTTGCACATATATGCTTCTTGTCATTGGCTTACTGATGTCTTCAGCTATCTCCCAGTAGTGCATTGCTGCACCTTCAACAAAGGATACCAAGAAAATGAAGCAAAATTGATTAACAAATAAAATGGAAAATGGTTTAAAAATGTATGCTCTATCTGAACAATTAAAGAAAAGTTTTGGATTTCATGTCCCTTTAACTAAAAAGCATATGTATTTTTACCAAATTGTGTAAATATGTGTAGTACACACAGTTAAATGCATTAAGTAGTTTCCTATGAAGCCTTCAGACTAAAGATTTGATTATAATTATTATTCTATTTGGGGCATGAGTATATTGTGTCCTGTGGCCAATCAGTGACTGGCCCTCCATACAAAATAGCCACTCCTGCTGGGTTAAGGCTGTGACACACTGCAAGCAATGCGGGGCGAAGCAGCTGCTTCGCACAGCGTCACATCGCTTCTGACGTTTAAATATTTCATCTCTGAGCGCTCAGCTACGCGACCTGACGCAGCAGAGTGCTCAGAGATGAAAAGGCAGGACACACTGAGCGCGCACAGCCGAATCATCATGCTGCGCGCCGCTCTGCTTGCAACGTGTCACAGCCTTTAGAGTCCTAATGGAAAGGGGTGCGACTCCACCTGCTCAGCAATACAGAACATATTTAAATGATTATGACGGGTGAGCCAAGAAAATGTTATTTTTGTGACTATTAAAAGCAGTTATATGCTAATATTGTGAACTAGGATTTTTAGTAGTCTCAGACAATACAAACAATACCAAATAAAAAGGTGACTAATATTATTTCACCTCTGCTTTCCAAGTGGCTTGTTTTCAAGTCTTTTGAGATTAGCTGTGTGAATTCAGTTAATATAGAAGGAACAAATTAGTGTCACATCAAAGCTGTATTGGAAATGTGTGGCAGTTAATTTCAGATACCATTAGAAATCAGTGTACTTAGACAAAATACTTCTGTTAGATGTTATTACTGCCAAAATGATTACACTAAATTCTAATACATGTACAGATAGGTTGTTAAAGTGCACATTGTTCATTACACCTACTTCCAATAACTGCCAGTGACATTACATCACTTTTAATGTCACAGGTGCTTAGACCATACTGGTGTATAAGCAGCAGGGTGTATGCACTTTTAATATTTGTATATAAAAGTTGTCCATTAAAAGTTACTTTGCTCAGTAAAAGACACATACAAGTTTCATTCATTTCATATTAATATACAAATATTTGTGTGCTCTTCACTTCTTTGTGATTCTGATTCTAGTATTATGCACATCTGTGTTGAAGTTGCAGTTTTAATGATTACCAGATTCAAATCATCCGGAGATCAGCAAAGACCTCTTTGTGAATTAAAATAAGAAATTTAAAGGTAGATGAAACACATTGAGACTGTAACATAAAATATATATTTATGGATAGTAAAAAAAAAGAGAGCAGTATACCTTCATTATTTAATTTGCCTCCTTTTCTTGTACTTTAACTCTGAAAATGTGTACAATGCATACTTAATACTGGCCTCAGCAGAAGTTACTAGATAGCATGATGCAGAACAATGCACTTTCTTTCCTATGACATGGAGAGTCCACAACGTCATTCCAATCACTAGTGGGATATTCACTCCTGGCCAGCAGGAGGAGGCAAAGAGCACCCCAGCAGAGCTGTTAAGTGTCACTTCCCTTACCCATAACCCCCATTCATTCTCTTTGCCTCTGTCAATGGAGGACATGCAAAGTTGGTGTCTGAAGATATTTATTCCTTTTATGGGTATTTCCCCCTGTAAGCAAGGATTGGGGTTTAGCTGTGTCCACGTCAATCTCTTGAGTAAGGGTAGTGATGGCTTTTAGCAGTTAGAAGGTGTGAGGTTGTCTTTGCCTTGCTTCTAACATTGTTGCTACCCCTGTTATAGAAAGCCAGAGTTGTTTACTCTGTTCTTTATTTTTCTACAGGTCTCTGATAGGAGTATGTGTCCTTTCACACCCTGTAAGCTGTCTTCCTGCCCAAAAGCTTAATATGCAGGTAAGTGTTTTTGTCTTCTAGGTATTGGAGACTTGCACATTCAGGAGTTTATTTCTGCATTATTTTAAATTTGGAATTGATTTAATCCTTTGTCTAGGATTTATTGGGGCAGTGTACAGGCACTATCAGTATGTGAGGGAGACTAAGGGGTTAATTCTTCCCCTATTTGTTATGGGATGTTTTCTTTGGCTGAAGGGTATCCTTATTATTTATTAAAGCGTTAAGGACAAAGTGTTTTTAATGTGTTTTTAAACATTTTTTATTTCTTATGGGCTGCTTGTATTGCCAGATCGTAACTGTTATTCTCGGCTGAGTTTTAATATTGCGCGCTTTTAGTTGTTGCGCAGTTTCTTGTGCTGCCGCCCACGTGACTGCCCGTTCTTCTGTTTGGACGCTGAGCAGAGCAATGTCATTCTCTGTGAGTTCTCTTCTGTGGCGGCTGTGGAGACCTTGTTGGAGCTCTTCATTTGGTTGTTTCAGCTTCTAGTGGTTACGGTAGGGCACCTCAGTCTGACTGAGGTGTATTTTTTTGTTTCTTTCATGTAATTGGCAAGAGTCCATGAGCTAGTGACGTAATGGGATATACAATCCTACCAGGAGGGGCAAATGTTCCCAAACCTTAAAATGCCTATAAATACACCCCTTCCCACACCTACAATTCAGTTTTTACAAACTTTGCCTCCTATGGAGGTGATGAAGTAAGTTTGTGCTAAGATTTCTACGTTGATATGCGCTTCTCAGCATTTTGAAGCCAGATTCCTCTCAGAGTACAGTGAATGTCAGAGGGATGTGAAGGGGGTATCACGTATTAAATGCAATGTTTTTCCTCACAGGAGATCTATTTCATAGGTTCTCTGTTATTGGTCGTAGAGATTCATCTCCTACCTCCCTTTTCAGATTGACGATATACTCTCATATTCCATTACCTCTACTGATAATCGTTTCAGTATTGGTTTGGCTATCTGCTATATGTGGATGGGTGTCTTTTGGTAAGTATGTTTTCATTACTTAAGACACTCTCAGCTATGATTTGGCACTTTATGTATTTATATAAAGTTCTAAATATATGTATTATACTTATATTTGCCATGATTCAGGTTTTCAGTATATTTCCTTTTGCAGACTGTCAGTTTCATATCTGGGAAATGCTTTTTTTAGGAAAAATGTATTTCTTACCTGGGGTATAGTCTCTTTTTCAAATCAACTGTCTTTTAAATTTGCGGCAGAATTAGACTCGCGAGGGCACAAAATGCCAAAGTTTATGGCGTCATTCTTGGCGCAAGGTTTTTTTGGCGCAAAGTTATGTTCTTGATGCAAAGTCATCATTTCCGGCGTCTTTGAAAACCTTCAGTCTCAGTCATTCCCTTCATTAGCTATGTGCATGGAAGTTTTAGGTCTCATGACTGCAGTATCAGAAGTGATCCCCTTTACTCATATGAGACCTCTCCAGCTTTGTATGCTGAACCAATGGTGCAGAGATTATACAAGAATATCACAATTAATATCCTTAAATCCCAATGTTCGACTATCTCTGACTTGGTAGTTAGATCACCATCGTATTGTTCTAGGGGCCTCTTTCGTTCATCCAACCTGGACTGTGATCACAACAGATGCGAGTCTTTCAGGTTGGGGAGCTGTTTGGGGATCCCTGACAGCACAAGGGGTTTGGAAATCTCAAGAAGCGAGATTACCAATAAATATTTTGGAACTCTGTGCGATTCTCAGGGCTCTTCAGTTTTGGCCTCTATTGAAGAGAGAACCGTTCATTTGTTTTCAGACAGACATATCACAACTGTGGCATATGTCAATCATCAGGGTGGGACTCACAGTCCTCAAACTATGAAAGACGTATCTTGGATACTTGTTTGGGCGGAAACCAGCTCCTGTCTAATTTATGCAGTTCATATCCCAGGTATAGACAATTGGGAAGCGGATTATCTCAGTCGTCAGACTTTACATCCGGGAGAATGGTCTCTCCACTCAGATGTGTTTTCTCAAATTGTTCAGATGTTGGGTCTCCCAGAAATAGATCTGATGGCATCTCATCTAAACAAGAAACTTCCCAGGTACCTGTCCAGGTCCAGGGATCCTCGGGTGGAAGCAGTGGATGCGTTGACACTTCCTTGGTGTTATCAACCTGCTTATATTTTCCCACCTCTAGTTCTTCTTCCAAGAGTGATCTCCAAAATCATCATGGAGCAATCATTTGTGTTGCTGGTGGCTCCAGCATGGCCTCACAGGTTTTGGTATGCGGATCTTGTTCGGATGTCCAGTTGCCAACCATGGCCGCTTCCAATAAGACCGGACCTTCTGTCTCGAGGTCCGTTTTTCCATCAGGATCTCAAATCATTAAATTTGAAGGTATGGAAATTGAACACCTAGTGCTTAGTCATAGAGGTTTCTCTGATTCAGTGATTAATATTATGTTACAGGCTTGTAAATCTGTTTCTAGAAAGATTTCTTATCAAGTTTCGAAGACTTACATTTCATGGTGTTCCTCTCATAAATTCTTGTGGCATTCTTTTAGCATTCCTAGAATTTTACAGTTTCTTCAGGATGGTTTGGATAAAGGTTTGTCTGCAAGTTCCTTGAAAGGACAAATCTCTGCTCTTTCTGTTTTATTCCACAGAAAAAATTCTAAACTTCCTGATATTCACTGTTTTGTACAGGCTTTGGTTCGTATCAAGCCTGTCATTAAATCAATCTCTCCTCCTTGAAGTCTTAATTTGGTTTTGAAGGCTTTACAGGCTCCTCCATTTGAGCCTATGCATTCTTTGGACATTAAACTACGTTCTTGGGAAGTGTTGTTCCTTTTGGCCATCTCTTCTGCTAGTAGAGTTTCTGAATTATCTGCACTCTCTTGTGAATCTCCTTTTTCTGATTTTTCATCAGGATAAGACAGTTTTGTGGACTTCATTTAAATTTTTACCTAAGGTTGTGAATTCTAACAACATTAATAGAGAAATTGTTGTCCCTTCTTTGTGTCCTAATCCTAAGAATTCTTTGGAGAGAGCTTTACATTCTTGTGGATGTGGTGAGAGCTCTGAAATATGTTGAAGCTACTAAACTTCTAGTCTATTTGTTATCTTTTCTGGTTCCAGGAAAGGTCAGAAGGCTTCTGCCGTTTCTTTGGCATCATGGTTAAAGCTTTTGATTCATCAAGCTTATTTGGAGTCGGGTAATGCCCCGCCTCAGAGAATTACAGCTCATTCTACTAGAT
Source organism: Bombina bombina (assembly GCF_027579735.1). NCBI lineage: Eukaryota > Metazoa > Chordata > Amphibia > Anura > Bombinatoridae > Bombina > Bombina bombina. The sequence goes on from NC_069502.1 coordinate 335,947,479, forward strand.
CTGTTTCCACTTCTTGGGCTTTTAAGAATGAAGCTTCAGTTGATCAGATTTGCAAAGCAGCAACTTGGTCTTCTTTGCATACATTTACTAAATTCTACCATTTTTATGTATTTGCTTCTTCAGAAGCAGTTTTTGGTAGAAAAGTTCTTCAGGCAGCTGTTTCAGTTTGATTCTTCTGCTTATGTTTCTCCAACATAGGTGTGTCCGGTCCACGGCGTCATCCTTACTTGTGGGATATTCTCTTCCCCAACAGGAAATGGCAAAGAGCCCAGCAAAGCTGGTCACATGATCCCTCCTAGGCTCCGCCTACCCCAGTCATTCTCTTTGCCGTTGTACAGGCAACATCTCCACGGAGATGGCTTAGAGTTTTTTAGTGTTTAACTGTAGTTTTTTATTATTCAATCAAGAGTTTGTTATTTTGAAATAGTGCTGGTATGTACTATTTACTCAGAAACAGAAAAGAGATGAAGATTTCTGTTTGTATGAGGAAAATGATTTTAGCAACCGTAACTAAAATCCATGGCTGTTCCACACAGGACTGTTGAGAGCAATTAACTTCAGTTGGGGGAACAGTGTGCAGTCTCTTGCTGCTTGAGGTATGACACATTCTAACAAGACGATGTAATGCTGGAAGCTGTCATTTTCCCTATGGGATCCGGTAAGCCATATTTATTACGATCGTAAATAAGGGCTTTACAAGGGCTTATTTAGACTGTAGACTTTTCTGGGCTAAATCGATTCATTATTAGCACATATTTAGCCTTGAGGAATCATTTTATCTGGGTATTTTGATATAATAATATCGGCAGGCACTGTATTAGACACCTTATTTCTTAGGGGCTTTCCCAAAGCATAAGCAGAGTCTCATTTTCGCGCCGGTGTGGCGCACTTGTTTTGAGAGGCATGGCATGCAGTCGCATGTGAGAGGAGCTCTGATACTTAGAAAAGACTTTCTGAAGGCGTCATTTGGTATCGTATTCCCCTTTGGGCTTGGTTGGGTCTCAGCAAAGCAGATACCAGGGACTGTAAAGGGGTTAAAGCTTATAACGGCTCCGGTTCCGTTATTTTAAGGGTTAAAGCTTCCAAATTTGGTGTGCAATATTTTTAAGGCTTTAAGACACTGTGGTGAAAATTTGGTGATTTTTGAACAATTCCTTCATGTTTTTTCGCAATTGCAGTAACAAAGTGTGTTCAGTTTAAAATTTAAAGTGACAGTAACGGTTTTATTTTAAAACGTTTTTTGTACTTTCTTATCAAGTTTATGCCTGTTTAACATGTCTGAACTACCAGATAGACTGTGTTCTGAATGTGGGGAAGCCAGAATTCCTATTCATTTAAATAAATGTGATTTATGTGATAATGACAATGATGCCCAAGATGATTCCTCAAGTGAGGGGAGTAAGCATGGTACTGCATCATTCCCTCCTTCGTCTACACGAGTCTTGCCCACTCAGGAGGCCCCTAGTACATCTAGCGCGCCAATACTCCTTACTATGCAACAATTAACGGCTGTAATGGATAATTCTGTCAAAAACATTTTAGCCAAAATGAACCCTTGTCAGCGTAAGCGTGGCTGCTCTGTTTTAGTTACTGAAGAGCATGACGACGCTGATATTAATATCTCTGAAGGGCCCCTAATCCAATTTGAGGGGGCCAGGGAGGTTTTGTCTGAGGGAGAAATTACTGATTCAGGGAACATTTCTCATCAGGCTGAATCTGATGTGATTACATTTAAATTTAAGTTGGAACATCTCCGCATTTTGCTTAAGGAGGTATTATCCACTCTGGATGATTGTGAAAAGTTGGTCATTCCAGAGAAACTATGTAAAATGGACAAGTTCCTAGAGGTGCCGGGGCTCCCAGAAGCTTTTCCTATACCCAAGCGGGTGGCGGACATTGTTAATAAAGAATGGGAAAGGCCCGGTATTCCTTTCGTCCCTCCCCCCATATTTAAAAAATTGTTTCCTATGGTCGACCCCAGAAAGGACTTATGGCAGTCAGTCCCCAAGGTCGAGGGAGCGGTTTCTACTTTAAACAAACGCACCACTATACCCATAGAGGATAGTTGTGCTTTCAAAGATCCTATGGATAAAAAATTAGAAGGTTTGCTTAAAAAGATGTTTGTTCAGCAGGGTTACCTTCTACAACCCATTTCATGCATTGTCCCTGTCACTACAGCTGCATATTTCTGGTTTGATGAACTGATTAAGGTGCTCGATAGTGATTCTCCTCCTTATGAGGAGATTATGGACAGAATCAATGCCCTCAAATTGGCTAATTCTTTCACTCTAGACGCCACTTTGCAAGTGGCTAGGTTAGCGGCTAAGAATTCTGGGTTTGCTATTGTGGCGCGCAGAGCGCTTTGGTTGAAATCTTGGTCGGCTGATGCGTCTTCCAAGAACAAGTTACTAAACATTCCTTTCAAGGGGAAAACGCTGTTTGGCCCTGACTTGAAAGAGATTATCTCTGATATCACTGGGGGTAAGGGCCACGCCCTTCCTCAGGATAGGCCTTTCAAGGCAAAAAATAGACCTAATTTTCGTCCCTTTCGTAAAAACGGACCAGCCCAAAGTGCTACGTCCTCTAAGCAAGAGGGTAATACTTCTCAAGCCAAGCCAGCTTGGAGACCAATGCAAGGCTGGAACAAGGGAAAGCAGGCCAAGAAACCTGTCACTGCTACCAAGACAGCATGAAATATTGGCCCCCGATCCGGGACCGGATCTGGTGGGGGGCAGACTCTCTCTCTTCGCTCAGGCTTGGGCAAGAGATGTTCTGGATCCGTGGGCGCTAGAAATAGTCTCCCAGGGTTATCTTCTGGAATTCAAGGGACTTCCCCCAAGGGGGAGGTTCCACAGGTCTCAGTTGTCTTCAGACCACATAAAAAGACAGGCGTTCTTACATTGTGTAGAAGACCTGTTAAAAATGGGAGTGATTCATCCTGTTCCATTAAGAGAACAAGGGATGGGGTTCTACTCCAATCTGTTCATAGTTCCCAAAAAAGAGGGAACGTTCAGACCAATCTTAGATCTCAAGATCTTAAACAAATTTCTCAAGGTCCCATCGTTCAAGATGGAAACCATTCGAACTATCCTTCCTTCCATCCAGGAAGGTCAATTCATGACCACGGGGGATTTAAAGGATGCGTATCTACATATTCCTATCCACAAGGAACATCATCGGTTCCTAAGGTTTGCATTCCTGGACAAACATTACCAGTTTGTGGCGCTTCCTTTCGGATTAGCCACTGCTCCAAGGATTTTCACAAAGGTACTAGGGTCCCTTCTAGCGGTACTAAGACCAAGGGGCATTGCAGTAGTACCTTACCTGGACGACATTCTGATTCAAGCGTCGTCCCTCCCTCGAGCAAAGGCTCACACGGACATCGTCCTGGCCTTTCTCAGATCTCACGGCTGGAAAGTGAACGTGGAAAAGAGTTCTCTATCCCCGTCAACAAGGGTTCCCTTCTTGGGAACAATTATAGACTCCTCAGAAATGAGGATTTTTCTAACAGAGGCCAGAAAGACAAAGCTTCTGGACTCTTGTCGGATACTTCATTCCGTTCCTCTTCCTTCCGTAGCTCAGTGCATGGAAGTGATCGGGTTGATGGTAGCGGCAATGGACATAGTTCCTTTTGCGCGCATTCATCTAAGACCATTACAACTGTGCATGCTCAGTCAGTGGAATGGGGACTATACAGACTTGTCTCCAAAGATACAAGTAAATCAGAGGACCAGAGACTCACTCCGTTGGTGGCTGTCCCTGGACAACCTGTCACGAGGGATGACATTCCGCAGACCAGAGTGGGTCATTGTCACGACCGACGCCAGTCTGATGGGCTGGGGCGCGGTCTGGGGATCCCTGAAAGCTCAGGGTCTTTGGTCTCGGGAAGAATCTCTTCTACCGATAAATATTCTGGAACTGAGAGCGATATTCAATGCTCTCAAGGCTTGGCCTCAGCTAGCGAGGACCAAGTTCATTCGGTTTCAATCAGACAACATGACGACTGTTGCGTACATCAACCATCAGGGGGGAACAAGGAGTTCCCTAGCGATGGAAGAAGTGACCAAGATTATTCTATGGGCGGAGTCTCACTCCTGCCACCTGTCTGCTATCCACATCCCGGGAGTGGAAAATTGGGAAGCGGATTTTCTGAGTCGTCAGACATTGCATCCGGGGGAGTGGGAACTCCATCCGGAAATCTTTGCCCAAGTCACTCAACTATGGGGCATTCCAGACATGGATCTGATGGCCTCTCGTCAGAACTTCAAAGTTCCTTGCTACGGGTCCAGATCCAGGGATCCCAAGGCGGCTCTAGTGGATGCACTAGTAGCACCTTGGACCTTCAAACTAGCTTATGTGTTCCCGCCGTTTCCTCTCATCCCCAGGCTGGTAGCCAGGATCAATCAGGAGAGGGCGTCGGTGATCTTGATAGCTCCTGCGTGGCCACGCAGGACTTGGTATGCAGATCTGGTGAATATGTCATCGGCTCCACCTTGGAAGCTACCTTTGAGACGAGACCTTCTTGTTCAGGGTCCGTTCGAACATCCGAATCTGGTTTCACTCCAGCTGACTGCTTGGAGATTGAACGCTTGATTTTATCGAAGCGAGGTTTCTCAGATTCTGTTATCGATACTCTTGTTCAGGCCAGAAAGCCTGTAACTAGAAAGATTTACCACAAAATTTGGAAAAAATATATCTGTTGGTGTGAATCTAAAGGATTCCCTTGGGACAAGGTTAAGATTCCTAGGATTCTATCCTTCCTTCAAGAAGGATTGGAAAAAGGATTATCGGCAAGTTCCCTGAAGGGACAGATTTCTGCCTTGTCGGTGTTACTTCACAAAAAACTGGCAGCTGTGCCAGATGTTCAAGCCTTTGTTCAGGCTCTGGTTAGAATCAAGCCTGTTTACAAACCTTTGACTCCTCCTTGGAGTCTAAATTTAGTTCTTTCAGTTCTTCAGGGGGTTCCGTTTGAACCCTTACATTCCGTTGATATTAAGTTATTATCTTGGAAAGTTTTGTTTTTAGTTGCAATTTCTTCTGCTAGAAGAGTTTCAGAATTATCTGCTCTGCAGTGTTCTCCTCCTTATCTGGTGTTCCATGCAGATAAGGTGGTTTTACGTACTAAACCTGGTTTTCTTCCAAAAGTTGTTTCTAACAAAAACATTAACCAGGAGATTATCGTACCTTCTCTGTGTCCGAAACCAGTTTCAAAGAAGGAACGCTTGTTGCACAATTTGGATGTTGTTCGCGCTCTAAAATTCTATTTAGATGCTACAAAGGATTTTAGACAAACATCTTCCTTGTTTGTTGTTTATTCAGGTAAAAGGAGAGGTCAAAAAGCAACTTCTACCTCTCTCTCTTTTTGGATTAAAAGCATCATCAGATTGGCTTACGAGACTGCCGGACGGCAGCCTCCCGAAAGAATCACAGCTCATTCCACTAGGGCTGTGGCTTCCACATGGGCCTTCAAGAACGAGGCTTCTGTTGATCAGATATGTAGGGCAGCGACTTGGTCTTCACTGCACACTTTTACCAAATTTTACAAGTTTGATACTTTTGCTTCTTCTGAGGCTATTTTTGGGAGAAAGGTTTTGCAAGCCGTGGTGCCTTCCATTTAGGTGACCTGATTTGCTCCCTCCCTTCATCCGTGTCCTAAAGCTTTGGTATTGGTTCCCACAAGTAAGGATGACGCCGTGGACCGGACACACCTATGTTGGAGAAAACAGAATTTATGTTTACCTGATAAATTTCTTTCTCCAACGGTGTGTCCGGTCCACGGCCCGCCCTGGTTTTTTAATCAGGTCTGATAATTTATTTTCTTTAACTACAGTCACCACGGTACCATATGGTTTCTCCTATGCTATTATTCCTCCTTAACGTCGGTCGAATGACTGGGGTAGGCGGAGCCTAGGAGGGATCATGTGACCAGCTTTGCTGGGCTCTTTGCCATTTCCTGTTGGGGAAGAGAATATCCCACAAGTAAGGATGACGCCGTGGACCGGACACACCGTTGGAGAAAGAAATTTATCAGGTAAACATAAATTCTGTTTTTAAGTTTTTCCTTTTATTTATAAGGATAAACTTATATTTGGGTTGTGGATTAATTTTTTTCAGCGAATTTGCTGTTTTTAATGTTATCCCTACCTCTCTAGTGACTCTTGCGTGGAGTTCCACTTCTTGGGTATTGCTATACCATACGTCACTAGCTCATGGACTCTTTCCAATTACATGAAAGAAAACATAATTTATGTAAGAACTTACCTGATAAATTAATTTCTCCAACATAGGTGTGTCCGGTCCACGGCGTCATCCTTACTTGTGGGATATTCTCTTCCCCAACAGGAAATGGCAAAGAGCCCAGCAAAGCTGGTCACATGATCCCTCCTAGGCTCCGCCTACCCCAGTCATTCTCTTTGCCGTTGCACAGGCAACATCTCCACGGAGATGGCTAAGAGTTTTTTGGTGTTTAAATGTAGTTTTTATCCTTCAATCAAGAGTTTGTTATTTTAAAATAGTGCTGGTATGTACTATTTACTCTGAAACAGAAAAGAGATGAAGATTTCTGTTTGTAAGAGGAAGATGATTTTAGCAAACGTTACTAAAATCGATTGCTGTTTCCACACAGGACGGTTGAGATGAAGTAACTTCAGTTGGGGGAAACAGTTTGCAGACTTTTCTGCTTGAGGTATGACTGGCCACATTTCTAACAAGACTTTGTAATGCTGGAAGGCTGTCATTTTCCCTATGGGGACCGGTAAGCCATTTTCTTAGTTTAAGTAAAAGAATAAAGGGCTTCATAAGGGCTTATAAAACTGGTAGACATTTTTCTGGGCTAAAACGATTACTTTACTAAACATATTTGGCAGATTATAACTCTTATAGTTATTATAATCTTGGGGATTGTTTTTAAAAAAAACGGCAGGCACTGTATTGGACACCTTTTTCAGATGGGGGCCTTTTCTAGTTATAGGCAGAGCCTCATTTTCGCGCCACTAATGCGCAGTTGTTTTTGGAGAGCAAGGCATGCAGATGCATGTGTGAGGAGCTAAGAACCACTGAAAAAGCTTATAGAAGGCGTCATTTGGTATCGTATTCCCCTCTGGGCTTGGTTGGGTCTCAGCAAAGCAGATACCTGGGACTGTATAGGGGTTAAATGTAAAAACGGCTCCGGTTCCGTTATTTTAAGGGTTAAAGCTTTCAAATTTGGTGTGCAATACTTTTAAGGCTTTATTACACTGTGGTGAAAATTTGGTGAATTTTGAACAATTCCTTCATACTTTTTCACATATTCAGTAATAAAGTGTGTTCAGTTTAAAATTTAAAGTGACAGTAACGGTTTTATTTTAAAACGTTTTTTGTGCTTTGTTGACAAGTTTAAGCCTGTTTAACATGTCTGAACCATCAGATAAGCGATGTTCTATATGTATGAAAGCCAAGGTTTCTCCCCATTTAAATATATGTGATGATTGTGACATAGTGTCCAAAAAAAGTAGGGACAATGATGCCTCAGATACTGATATTGCCCAAGATGATTCCTCAAATGAGGGGAGTAAGCATGGTACTGCATCATCCCCTTCTGTGTCTACACCAGTTTTGCCCACACAAGAGGCCCCTAGTACATCTAGTGCGCCCATACTTATTACCATGCAACAATTAACGGCTGTAATGGATAATTCTATTGCTAACATTTTATCCAAAATGCCTACTTATCAGAGAAAGCACGATTGCTCTGTTTTAAACACTGAAGAGCAAGAGGACGCTGATGTTCTGACATACCCTCACACCAATCTGAAGGGGCCAGGAGGGAGGTTTTGTCTGAGGGAGAAATTTCAGATTCAGGAAAAATTTCTCAGCAAGCTGAACCTGATGTTGTAACATTTAAATTTAAACTAGAACATCTCCGCGCACTGCTTAAGGAGGTATTATCTACTCTGGATGATTGTGACAATTTGGTCATTCCAGAGAAATTATGTAAGATGGACAAGTTCCTAGAGGTTCCGGTGCCCCCTGATGCTTTTCCTATACCCAAGCGGGTGGCGGACATAGTAAATAAGGAGTGGGAAAGGCCTGGCATACCTTTTGTTCCTCCCCCTATATTTAAAAAATTATTTCCTATAGTCGACCCCAGAAAGGACTTATGGCAGACAGTCCCCAAGGTCGAGGGGGCGGTTTCAACTCTAAACAAACGCACTACTATTCCTATAGAAGATAGTTGTGCTTTTAAAGATCCTATGGATAAAAAATTAGAGGGTTTGCTTAAAAAGATGTTTGTTCAGCAAGGTTACCTTCTACAACCAATTTCATGCATTGTTCCTGTCACTACGGCAGCGTGTTTCTGGTTCGAAGAACTAGAAAAGTCGCTCAATAAAGAATCTTCGTATGAGGAGGTTATGGACAGAGTTCAAGCACTTAAATTGGCTAACTCTTTTATTTTAGATGCTGCTTTGCAATTACCTAGATTAGCGGCGAAAAATTCAGGGTTTGCTATCGTGGCGCGCAGAGCGCTTTGGCTAAAGTCTTGGTCAGCGGATGTGTCTTCCAAGACAAAATTGCTTAACATCCCTTTCAAGGGTAAAACACTGTTTGGTCTTGATTTGAAAGAGATTATTTCAGACATCACTGGGGGAAAGGGCCACGCCATTCCTCAGGATAGGTCCTTTAAGGCTAAAAATAAGCCTAATTTTCGTCCCTTTCGCAGAAACGGACCAGCCTCTAATTCTACATCCTCTAAGCAAGAGGGTAATACTTCTCAACCCAAACCAGCCTGGAGACCGATGCAAGGCTGGAACAAGGGTAAGCAGGCCAAGAAGCCTGCCACAGCTACCAAAACAGCATGAAGGGATGGCCCCCGATCCGGGACCGGATCTGGTGGGGGGCAGACTTTCTCTCTTTGCTCAGGCTTGGGCAAGAGATGTTCAGGATCCTTGGGCACTAGAAATAGTTTCTCAAGGTTATCTCCTGGAATTCAAGGAACTACCCCCAAGGGGAAGGTTCCACAGGTCTCAATTATCTTCAAACCAAATAAAAAGACAGGCATTCTTACATTGTGTAGAAGACCTGTTAAAGATGGGAGTAATTCATCCAGTTCCAATAGGAGAACAAGGGATGGGGTTTTACTCCAACCTGTTCATAGTTCCCAAAAAAGAGGGAACATTCAGACCAATTTTAGATCTCAAAATCCTAAACAAATTTCTCAGGGTTCCATCGTTCAAAATGGAAACCATTCAAACGATCCTTCCTACCATCCAGGAAGGTCAATTTATGACCACGGTGGATTTAAAGGATGCGTACCTACATATTCCTATCCACAAGGAACATCATCAGTTCCTAAGGTTCGCTTTTCTGGACAAGCATTACCAGTTTGTGGCACTTCCATTCGGATTAGCCACTGCTCCCAGAATTTTCACAAAGGTACTAGGGTCCCTTCTAGCGGTTCTAAGACCAAGGGGCATTGCAGTAGTACCTTACTTGGACGACATCCTGATTCAAGCGTCGTCTCTGTCAAAAGCAAAGGCTCATACGGACATCGTTCTAGCCTTTCTCAGATCTCACGGATGGAAAGTGAACATAGAAAAAAGTTCTCTGTCCCCGTCAACAAGAGTTCCCTTCTTGGGAACAATAATAGATTCCTTAGAAATGAGGATTTTTCTGACAGAAGTCAGAAAATCAAAACTTCTAAGCTCTTGTCAAGTACTTCATTCTGTTCTTCATCCTTCCATAGCGCAGTGCATGGAAGTAATAGGATTGATGGTTGCAGCAATGCACATAGTTCCTTTTGCGCGAATTCATCTAAGACCATTACAACTGTGCATGCTCAGACAGTGGAATGGGGATTTTACAGACTTGTCTCCGACGATTCAAGTAGATCAAAGGACCAGAGATTCACTCCGTTGGTGGCTGATCCTGGACAACCTGTCACAGGGAATGAGCTTCCGCAGACCAGAGTGGGTCATTGTCACGACCGACGCCTGTCTGGTGGGCTGGGGCGCGGTCTGGGAACCCCTGAAAGCTCAGGGTCTATGGTCTCGGGAAGAATCTCTTCTCCCGATAAACATTCTGGAACTGAGAGCGATATTCAATGCTCTCAAAGCTTGGCCTCATCTAGCAAAGGCCAAATTCATAAGGTTTCAATCAGACAACATGACGACTGTTGCATATATCAACCATCAGGGGGGAACAAGGAGTTCCCTGGCGATGGAGGAAGTGACCAAGATAATTCAATGGGCGGAGGATCACTCCTGCCACTTGTCTGCAATCCACATCCCAGGAGTGGAAAATTGGGAAGCGGATTTTCTGAGTCGTCAGACCTTCCATCCGGGGGAGTGGGAACTCCATCCGGAAATCTTTGCCCAAATAACTCAATCATGGGGCATTCCAGACATGGATCTGATGGCGTCTCGTCAGAACTTCAAGGTTCCTTGCTACGGGTCCAGATCCAGGGATCCCAAGGCGACTCTAGTGGATGCACTAGTAGCACCTTGGACCTTCAACCTAGCTTATGTATTCCCACCGTTTCCTCTCATTCCCAGGCTGGTAGCCAGGATCAATCAGGAGAGGGCTTCGGTGATCTTGATAGCTCCTGCGTGGCCACGCAGGACTTGGTATGCAGACCTGGTGAATATGTCATCGGCTCCACCATGGAAGCTACCTTTGAGACAGGACCTTCTGGTTCAAGGTCCATTCGAACATCCGAATCTGGTTTCCCTCCAACTGACTGCTTGGAGATTGAACGCTTGATTTTATCAAAGCGTGGGTTTTCAGATTCCGTAATAGATACTCTTATTCAGGCTAGAAAGCCTGTAACTAGAAAGATTTACCATAAAATATGGAAGAAATATATCTGTTGGTGTGAATCTAAAGGATTCCCATGGAACAAGATAAAAATTCCTAAGATTTTATCCTTTCTACAAGAAGGTTTGGAGAAAGGATTATCTGCAAGTTCTCTGAAGGGACAGATCTCTGCTTTATCTGTTTTACTTCACAAAAGGCTGGCAGCTGTGCCAGACGTTCAAGCGTTTGTTCAGGCTCTGGTTAGAATCAAGCCTGTTTACAGACCTTTGACTCCTCCCTGGAGTCTTAATCTAGTTCTTTCAGTTCTTCAAGGGGTTCCGTTTGAACCCTTACATTCCGTAGATATTAAGTTATTATCTTGGAAAGTTTTGTTTTTGGTTGCAATTTCTTCTGCTAGAAGAGTTTCTGAGTTATCTGCTCTGCAGTGTTCTCCGCCCTATCTGGTGTTCCATGCAGATAAGGTGGTTTTGTGTACTAAGCCTGGTTTTCTTCCGAAAGTTGTTTCCAACAAAAATATTAACCAGGAGATAGTTGTACCTTCTTTGTGTCCGAATCCAGTTTCAAAGAAGGAACGTTTGTTACACAATTTGGACATAGTCTGTGCTCTAAAATTCTATTTAGAAGCTACTAAAGATTTCAGACAAACATCTTCTTTGTTTGTTGTTTATTCTGGTAAATGGAGAGGTCAAAAAGCAACTTCTACCTCTCTTTCTTTTTGGCTTAAAAGCATTATCCGATTGGCTTATGAGACTGCCGGACGGCAGCCTCCTGAAAGAATCACAGCTCATTCCACTAGGGCTGTGGCTTCCACATGGGCCTTCAAGAACGAGGCTTCTGTTGACCAGATATGTAAGGCAGCAACTTGGTCTTCACTGCACACTTTTGCCAAATTTTACAAATTTGATACTTTTGCTTCTTCAGAGGCTATTTTTGGGAGAAAGGTTTTGCAAGCTGTGGTGCCTTCCATTTAGGTGACCTGATTTGCTCCCTCCCTTCATCCGTGTCCTAAAGCTTTGGTATTGGTTCCCACAAGTAAGGATGATGCCGTGGACCGGACACACCTATATTGGAGAAAACAGAATTTATGCTTACCTGATAAATTACTTTCTCCAACTGTGTGTCCGGTCCACGGCCCGCCCTGGTTTTCTAATCAGGTCTGATTAATTATTTTCTCTAACTACAGTCACCACGGTATCATATGGTTTCTCCTATGCATATTTCCTCCTGTACGTCGGTCGAATGACTGGGGTAGGCGGAGCCTAGGAGGGATCATGTGACCAGCTTTGCTGGGCTCTTTGACATTTCCTGTTGGGGAAGAGAATATCCCACAAGTAAGGATGACGCCGTGGACCGGACACACCGTTGGAGAAAGTAATTTATCAGGTAAGCATACATTCTGTTTTCTTTCATATTGGCAAGAGCCCATGAGGCCCACCCCTTTTTTATGGTGGTTATGATTTTTTTTGTATAAAGCACAATTATTTCCAAATTGCTTTGTTGATGCTTTTTACTCCTTTCTTTTTCACCCCACTACTTGGCTATTCGTTAAACTGAATTGTGGGTGTGGTGAGGGGTGTATGTCACTAGCTCATGGACTCTTGCCAATATGAAAGATATTAATTTATCAGGTAAGTTCTTACATAAATTATGTTTTTCTTTATTTCTACACATTTAGCGTTTTTGCGCTTTGAAGGATTACAGTTCCTTCTTAAAGTGACAGCTCATTTCAATTTCTTTTTTTTGGGGGGGAGGCAATGTCTTCGCTATGGACACGGATCAGGAGTCTGTTTCATTTGATAAATGTGTATTATGTTTAGAAGCACAAATTGTTTTGCCTATGCAATTTTGTTCCTCATGTTTAGCTAGAATGCTAAAACTTAAAGATAAATTACTCCCTTCTGAGCCTACTGTCTCTCAGGATAATGCTGTTCAGGATATGCCACAGCTTTCTCCTCAAACGTACCAAGCCTCAATGGTTTCACATACAGCGCCCTGCGGTTCCTCTCAGCCTCCTGGAGGCGTGTATTTGCCTGTAGATTTTGCTGCACAGATATCTTCTGCGGTATCTGAGGCCTTATCTGCTTTTCCCATTGTGGGTAAGCGCAAAAGGAAATCTAAGCATATTTCTGCTAGTAAGGTGTCTGTTCCATCATCTTCTGCAATGGTTGACCTCCCTCATAAGTTGGATGAGAAGAATACCTCGGTAGCTGGGAGGGTGAGATCTAAGATTCTGACAGTGTAAATCCTCTGTCAGAATTTACTTCTAAAGGAGGTACTGGCTACTTTGGACGACTCTGACTCTTCTTTCGCTTTCAACCCTAAAAAGTCTAGTAAGCCTAATAAATACTTTGATGTTCCTTCTTCCGTGGAAGTATTTCCTGTTCCATACCGTGTGTCAGAGATCATTTCACAGGAATGGTATAAACCAGGGGTACCCTTTTACCCTTCTCCCGTTTTTAAAAATATGTTTCCTGTTGCTGACTCCATTCAGGACTCATGGTGTACTGTGCCTAAGGTGGAAGGAGCTATTTCTACTCTTCTGGCCAAGAGAACCACAATTCCTATAGAGGATAGCTGTTCTTTTAAGGATCCCATGGATAAAAAGCAGGAGGCTTATTTAAAGAAAATGTATATTCATCAGGGATTACAATGGCAACCTGCTGTTTGTATTGCTACAGTAGCAAACACAGCATCTTATTGGTGTGATGCTTTGCCTGAGCTGATTTTAGAGGAGACTTTGTTAGAGGAGATCCAAGATAGGATCAAGGCTCTCAAGCTGGCCAATTCCTTTATCTCTGATGCCAACATGCAAGTCATTAGACAGGGAGCCAAGATGTCTGGCTTAGCTGTTTTAGCTTTTTGGTCCTGGTCTGGCGGAGATAATTTCTGAAATTACAGGTGGAAAAGTGTCTTTTCTACCACAGGACAAGAAAAATAGACCTAAGGGGCACCAAAATTCGAATTTTCGTTCCTTTCGTAACTTCAAAGGACAAAAGTCTACCTCTTCCTCCTCCAAGCCGGAGCAGTCCAAGTCCTCTTGGAGATCCAATCAGCCTTAATAAGGCTGATTGGATAAGGGAATAAGGGAAAACAGTCAAAGAAGCCTTCATCTAAGGCTAAATCAGCATGAAGGGTCCGCCCCTGGTCCGGTATTGGATCAAGTGGGGGGCAGACTTTCCTTTTTTCGTCAAGCTAGGATATGCAATATCCCAGATCCTTGGACTGTAGACATAGTATCTCAGGGTTACAAAATAGGATTCAAGACTTGTCCTCCCTGGGGCAGATTCATCCACTCAAGATTATCTGCAGACCAGGTAAAAAGAGAGGCCTTCTTAAGTGGCGTTAAGGACCTTTCCTCCCAGTTCCGGTAAGGGAACAGGGTCAAGGGTTCTATTCAAATCTGTTTGTAGTTCCCAAAAAAGATGGAACTTTTCGTCCCATTTTAGACCTAAAAGGTCTCAACAACTTTCTCAGGGTGCCGTCCTTCAAGATGGAGACCATTCGTTCCATTCTTCCTTTGGTACACGAAGGTCAGTTCATGAAGATTATAGACCTGAAGGACACGTATCTTCATGTTCCCATTTACAGGGATCATCACCAGTTCCTGAGATTCGCTTTTCTAGACAAGCACTTTCAATTTGTTGCTCCTCCTTTTGGCCTTGCCACAGCTCCCAGAATTTTCACAAAGGTTTTGGGTGCTCTTTTGGCATTCGTCAGGTCTCAGGGAATTGCGGTGGCTCCTTACCTGGATGATATCTTGGTTCAGGCGTCATCTTTTCAACTAGCAAACTCTCATACAGAGATATTGTTGTCTTTTCTATGTTCCCACGGTTGGAAAGTGAATCTGGAGAAGAGTTCCCTTGTTCCAGCTACAAGGGTGTGTTTCTTATGGACCATCATAGATTCCCTACTTCTCACTTCATGTCTCTCTCTCCAGTCTACTGTTCATCCATCAGTGGTTCAATGCATGGAGGTAATCGGCCTTATGGTTGCCTCCATGGACATTATTCCTTTTGCTCGATTCCATCTGAGATCTCTGCAACTATGCATGCTCAGTCAATGTAACGGAGATCATTCAGATCTATCTCAGAGGATAGATCTGGATCCTCTAACAAGAGACTCTCTCTCGTGGTGGATTTCTCAGGATCATCTGTCTCAGGGCACATGCTTCCCGGGACCATCCTGGGTGATTGTGACCACAATGCCAGCCTGTTAGGCTGGGGAGCAGTCAGGGGCTCGTTAAAAGCTCAGGGACTGTGGACTCGGAAGGAGTCCTCTCTCCCCATAAACATCTTAGAGTTGAGAGCGATCTTCAATGCCTTGATAGCCTGGCCTCAGTTGTCTTTAGCCCAGTTTATCAGATTTCAGTCAGACAACACCACCTCAGTGGCTTACATCAACCACCAGGGAGGAACTCGGAGTTCCTTGGCCATGAAGGAGGGGACTCACATTATGCAGTGGGCGGAAGCTCACAATTGTCTCCTATCTGCCATCTACATTCCAGGAGTGGACAACTGAGAGGCGGATTTTCTGAGCAGACAAACCTTTCAACCCGGGGAATTGGCTCTCCATTCGGATAGATCTCGTCAGAACGCCAAGCTTCCAAGGTACGTTTCAAGGTCAAGAGATCCTCAGGCCGCCCTGATAGATGCTTTGGCGGTTCCTTGGGATTTTCGGTCTAGCATACCTGTTTCCTCCTTTTGCTCTTCTTCCACAAGTCATTGCTCATATCAAGCAGGAGAGAGTGTTGGTAATTCTAATAGCTCCTGCATGGCCTTGCAGGATCTGGTTTGCAGATCTGGTGAAGATGTCATCTCTTCTACCTTGGAGGTTACCTCTGAGAAAGGACCTTCTAACTCAGGGTCCTTTCCTCCATCCAAATCTAGTTTCTCTGAAGCTGACTGCTTGGAGATTGAATGCTTTGTTGTGGCTAAGCGTGCATTTTCTGAGTCAGTCATTGATACCATGCTTCAGGCTCGCAAACCGATTACTTGTAAAATTTACCATAAGGTATTGCGCAAATACCTATATTGGTGTGAATCGAAGGGCTTCTCTTGGAGTAGGGTCAGGATTCCTAGAATTTTGTCTTTTCTCCAGGAAGGTCTGGAGAAGGTTTTGTCAGTTAGTTCTCTGAAGGTTCAGATTTCTGCACTGTCTATTCTTTTACATAAACATCTGGTGAATGTGCCAGATGTTCAATCCTTTTGTCAGGCCCTGGTCAGAATGAGGCCTGAGTTTAAACCTGTTTCTCCTCCTTGGAGCTTGAACCTTGTTCTTAAAGTTGAGCCAATGCATTCTGTAGATATGAAGTTGTTATCTTAGAAAGTTTTGTTCCTTATTGCTATTTGCTCTGCCCACAGAGTTTCTGAACTCTTGGCTCTGCAGTGTGATTCCCATTACCTTATTTTTCATGCGATTTTCGTCAGTCTTCTGCCCTGTTTGTTTGTTTCTCAGGAAAGCGTAAGGGTCAGAAGGCCACTTCTACTTCTCTTTCCCTCTGGTTGAGAAGTATGATTAGTTTTGCTTATGCGACTGCCGGTCAGCAGCCTCATGAGAGAATTACGGCTCATTCCACTAGGGCTGTCTCTTCTTCTTGGGCTTTCAGAAATGAAGCCTCTGTGGAACAGATTTGCAAGGCAGCAACATCGTCCTCTATGCATACTTTTTCCAAATTCTACAAATTCGATACTTTTGCCTCTGCTGAGGCTTCTTTTGGGAGAAAGGTTCTTCAAGCAGTGGTGCATTCTGTTTAGGTCTGCCTGTCTTGTTCTCCCTCCCTGTTCATTCTGTGTCCTCTAGCTTGGGTATTGGTTCCCACTAGTAATTTGAATAAAGTTGTGGACTCTCCATGTCATAGGAAAGAAAACAAAATGTATGCTTACCTGATAAATTTTCTTTCTTTCCGGACATGGAGAGTCCACGACCCCACCCTTAATTAAGACAGTATTTTTTGTTACACCTCAGTTACCTCTACACCTTTGTGTTATCGAAACAACAAATCCAGCGCACCCGGTAGCAGTGAGACTCAACACAGAATGTAGATGCAAAGTAGATACCTGTTTATTTAGAACATGTTGGAAATGCTTCTCAAGCCATATATTTCAAAAAAAGGCAAAAACTCCAACAAGTAAGGCTGTGACAGCAAGAGACAGGCAGCAGGACAGGGAATAAGAAAGGTCAGACGCGTTTTCTTATGTTGCTACATAATCATCCTCAGTGACCATGCCTATTACCCACAATACAATGACTTATATACAGGGCTGCTGGTTAATCACAGCAATTAAAGGACCAATTACTATATAGCCAATCCCAAAAGACAGGATAATGTGGGCAAGGCATGCCACTGAAGTTACAATGTCTAAACTAAAAAAATAAAAATAAAAAAATGTGCATATATAATACATATAAATAGTGAAAACAAAAAGTGAATACAAAAAATTGGATTCGGTACTATAAAAATACACAGATAATGTAAGTACAGGCACATTAAAAACATATTTGCCTGACAAAATAAAATAAAAAGTACATACATATGTAAACTTAAATGTACTACTTATTTTGCTTAATATAGTACCACAATAGAGTAAATCTGAAAATTCAACTAATGCACTAAAATAGAAACAAAAAGCTGAAAAGATCAAGAAAAATAAAAATAAAGATATTGAAACTCTATTGATCTACAAATAGTTTTACGTCCCAATCAAAATTTAGACCTGCTGGCACCCTAGTGCCCAACTGAAAAATCCAATATACCTCTCTTTTACTGAGAGCAATGCCTCTGTTACCACCTCTTGGGTATCTGGAAATTAGTTGGATCGCTTGGAATGTCAGCAGTGAACTATCGGAATTGTGATGTTTTTTGAAATGCAGGGAAATGGGGGTAGTGGACTCTGGATCATCAATTGAGCGTAAATGCTCAAGAAAGCGATCCTTTAACGCACGTGTCGTTTGTCCTACATACTGCCTGAAATACCCCCTGGAGGTCAAAATTTATATAACATAGCAAGAATTGCATGTCATATATTCACGAATATCAAACATCTTAGGGTTGTTGGTAGATGTAAAACTAGTGCCAAAAGACGCATAGGCACAAGACTTACATCTCCTACTTCCACATTTGAAAAAAACAGGTTTGATAGAGAGCCAGTTTCTTTGTGACTGTTGCCATGGCAACATAGAGGGAGACAGTATGTTCCCTAGGGTCTGAGCCCTACGAGACACAAAACAAGCACCCTCTTTGACAATATCAACCAAGCTTTCATCAGTGGTCAAAATTGGAAATGCCTTCCTGATAATATCGCAAATTTTCCCATATTCCATACTATAGGAAGTGATAAATTTCAATTGCTTAAATTTATCAGTATCCTTTGATCTACCTGACAAGAAAAGGTCTTTTCTGTCTAGAAGATCAACATCAAGCTTAGTTTGTTGTAAAGTAGTAAGTGAATACCCTCTCTGGGCTAATCTTTCAGTTAATTCACTAGAATGTCTCTCATAACTCATATGATTTGTGCAATTACGCTTCACCCTCATGTATTGACTTTTTGGGATAGACTTGATGGTATGCTTAGGATGACATGATTTGGCATTCAGAATTGTATTGCCAGCTATAGGTTTACGGAACAATTCAATGTCAATACATGATTTCTGAACAATGGAATGTAATTCAATATCCAAAAAGGGAATTGAATTTTTATTACTTTCCATGGTAAATTGTAGATTCAATGAATTGTTCTGTAAATAGGCTAGAAACGAGTCAAGGAGATCCACTGGACCTTTCCAAATCAACAGAATATCGTCGATATAGCGACCAAAATAATGTATATAATCTCTGAAGGGTTTCCCATCTCCATAGACGTGGGACAGCTCCCACCAACCCAAATACAGGTTGGCATAGGAGGGGGCAAACTTCGCCCCCATCGCTGTCCCACACCTCTGGAGATAGAAATCCCCCTCAAAAAGAAAATAATTATGGGTCAGCAAATAGTCAACTGAGACCTCTATGAAACGTTTGAGAGCGATATCATATGTAGAAAATGTATCCAAAAAAAACTTAATAGCCAAACCACCTTTATGATGAGGGATACAATATATATATAGAGACCACGTCAATTGTGACAAAAATAAAATCTTCCTGCCAAACTAGGCTTTCAACCTGTGTAATAACACCCGACGTGTCTCTAATATAACTCATAAGACTCAAGACCAAGGGTTGCAAATACCCGTCTATCAGTTCAGAAAGAGGCTCATTCAATGAGCCTATTCCTGCCACTATGGGTCTACCAGGTGGATGGGTGGCATGTTTGTGGACTTTTGGAAGGTAGTGAAAAATAGCCGAGACTGGATGCTCAGTATGCAGGAAATCAAAATTGGCTTGTTTAATAACACCATCATATAAAGCCTGCTCCAAAATAATCTTTAGAGCTGATTTGTAAAAAAACACAGGATTATTTTTGAGTTTCTCGTATATTGAAACATCCAGTAACTGTCTATAAGCCTCATCCAAATAGTCCTGTCGATTAAGAACCACCACTTTGCCACCTTTGTCTGAGTTACGAATGACAAGCTCCTGATTACTTTTTAGTTCTTGAATGGATAGAAATTGTGCCTTAGACAGATTATCTCTGTGATGTCTTTTTTCAGATTCACAGGAACTAAGTTTTTTCAATTCAAGTTCAACTGTTTTCTGAAAAACTTCTATGGAATTGGATCTAGATTTAACTGGATAAAATTTTGATTTACCCTTCAATTTAGTTATATCCTGAGAAACCCCAATGATATAAGGGTTTGACTCCAGATTCTCTCTATCCAATTCCATAAGGTCCAAAACAGAACATTCTTCAGAAAAATCAAGACCACTTCTAATGGGTACTGGCCTTTCTCCACCTGCCACATTCGGTACAGTATAAGTGACTCCCAAAAAATATTTTTTGAGAACAAGCAACCTCACGAATTTATTGAGGTCAATAACTGTATTAAAACATTATCAACATTCATGCATATTTCTGGAACTGTGTGGCTCTCTTCCTCTGTGGGTACCGCCTGGGCTTGGGTGTTTGATCCTGACTTTGATTTCCATGATCGTCCTCGTCCCCCTCTGCGTATTTTTTTCGACGTGCAGTGGATTGATGGTGGCCCTTCCCATTTTTTGACTGTGACACTATGTTTGTTTCAAGTGCAAAAGATGTTAATTCCTCATTAACAGGGGCAATCTCAACAGATGTCTCAATGTCAGAGGAGTCATAGTCATATTCAGTGTCAGTATCTGCAAACCTCACTTTCCTGTTCTCAGAACCTCAACCTTTATAGGAACTCCTGTATCTCCGTCTAGTATTAGTCACAGTCCACTTATATACTTTATTTAATTCATAGTCCTGTTTATCTCTCAATATCTTTTGTTTTTTGAAATTCCAAAGATTACTTTTAAACTCAGTGATAACCTTCTGCAATTTAGTATCATATTTAGCAAAATCTGGATTATCACTAAGAGGGCGTAAAAAAGACTGCAATTTCTGCTCTTCATCACTCAATTCCTGACGCAAAGATTTCTTAAATTCGTGTTATCGTCTTTTTCTTAAATTTGTGTTATCGTCTTTTCCATTTCCCTTCGGCCGAATGATTGCTGGGGTTCTCTTTGCCTCCTCCTGCTAGCCAGGAGTGAATATCCCACTAGTAATTGGAATGACGTTGTGGACTCTCCATGTCCGAAATTTATCAGGTAAGCATAAATTATGTTTTTACTATAAAAATATCAGTGGCAAGCCTTGTATACGTTAATAGCAAATTCAAACCAGCTACTCCAAATAAGGCAAGTGGTAGGTGAGTTTTGCCATTGAAAACAAATGCACCAAACAGGGTTTAATATGTTAAAAAAAAATCATTTTTCAATGTTATAAGACTACAGAAAATCTTGTAATTAGAAGGTATTTTACGCCCCATTAAAGGGATAGTCTAGTAAAAATTAAACTTTCTCTTGTTAAGTGTGTTCAGTCCACGGGTCATCCATTACTTATGGGATATATTCTCCTTGCCAACAGGAAGTTGCGATATATTCTCCTTCCCAACAGGAAGTTGCAAGAGGATCACCCAAGCAGAGCTGCTATATAGCTCTTCCCCTCACATGTCATACCCAGTCATTCTCTTGCAACCCTCAACAAAGAAGGAGGTCGCGAGAGGAGCTGGAGTTTTTACTTAACTATTCTTCAATCAAAAGTTTGTTATTTTAAATGGCACCGGAGTGTGCTGTTTTTTTATCTCAGGCAGTATTTGGAAGAAGAGACTGCCTGCGTTTTTTTTCTATGATCTTAGCAGGCGTAACTAAGATCCACTGGCTGTTCTCGACATTCTGAGGAGTGGGGTAACTTCAGAAACTGGGAATAGCATGCGGGGTCCTCTTCAAATGAGGTATGTGCAGTACTTTATTTTCTGGGAATGGAATTGACTAAGAAAATACTGCTGTTACCGTATGATGTAAGTACAGCCTTAAATGCAGTAGTGGCAACTGGTATCAGGCTGATAAATGTATGCGCAGTCGAGTTATTTTCTAGGGACTAGAATTTGACTGAGAAAATACTGTTAACACTGAAATAATACTTAAGCCTTCTCTGCAGTGGTAGTGACTGGTAGCAGGCTTACTGATAGCTTTGCATGACATTGAAAAATTTTGTTTTTTTAATAAAACGTTTACTGGCATGTTATTCGTTTTTGTGAGGTACTTTGGTGATAAATCGCTTTGGGCATGATTTTTTTCCACATGGCTATCATATTTTTCTGCATGGAAACCGTTATATCAGGGCTCCCACTGTGGTGATTGGAGTGGGAGGGCCCTTGTTTTAGCGCCTTGTTGCGCAGTTAAAATTCTTGCACAGTCTTCCTGCTTCTTCCTCCTTGATCCAGGACGTCTCTAGAGAGCTCAGGGGTCTGCAAATTTCATCTGTGACAGTGTGCTGACTGTGATTAAAAGCGTTAAATCTTAATTGATATCTGTTTTATCCGTTTTGGGTATTGAGGGGTTAATCATCCTTTGTCTAATGGGTGCAATCCTCTGCTAATAATACACTTCTTGTTAAGAATTGTTTAATTATATCTGTATTTTTGAAGCGCTGCAGCTTTTTTTATATTGCTTGTAAACTTATTGAAAGTGATTTCCAAGCTTGTTAGTTTCATTGCTATGTCTGTTTAAACATGTCTGATTCAGAGGAAACTGTTTGTTCATCATGTTCAAAAGCCAATGTGGAGCCCAATAGAACGATGTGTACCAATTGTATTGATATTGCTTTGAATAAAAGTCAGTCTGTACCGATAAAGAAGCTATCACCAGACAACGAGGGGGAAGTTATGCCGCCTAACTCTCCTCACGTGTCAGTACCTGCGTCTCCCGCTCGGGAGATGCGTAGGATTGAGACACCTAGTACATCTAGGCCCTTACAAATCACTTTACATGATATGGCTAATGTTATGAAAGAAGTATTATATAATATGCCCGAATTAAGGGGCAAACGCGATAGCTCTGGGTTAAGGACAGAGCGCGCTGATGACACGAGAGCCATGTCTGATACTGCGTCACAATTTGCAGAACATGAGGACGGTGAGCTTCATTCTGTCGGTGACGGTTCTTATCCGGGGAGACCGGATTCAGTAATTTCAAATTTTAAATTTAAGCTTGAGAACCTCCGTGTGTTACTAGGGGAGGTATTAGCGGCTCTGAATGATTGCGACACGGTGGCAATTCCAGAGAAATTGTGTAGGTTTGGATAGATACTATGCGGTACCGGTGTGTACTGACGTTTTTCCTATACCAAAAAGACTTACAGAAATTATAAGTAAGGAGTGGGATAGACCCGGTGTGCCTTTTTCCCCTCCCCCGATATTTAGAAAAATATTCCATATAGACGTCACCACACGAGACTTATGGCAGACGGTCCCTAAGGTGGAGGGAGCCATTTCTACGTTAGCCAAGCGTACCACTATCCCGGTGGAGGATAGCTGTGCTTTCTCAGATCCAATGGATAAAAAATTAGAGGGTTATCTTAAGAAAATGTTTGTTCAACAGGGTTTTATATTGCAGCCTCTTGCATGCATTGCGCCTGTCACGGCTGCAGCGGCATTCTGGTTTGAGTCTCTGGAAGAGGCGATTCGCACAGAGCCGTTGGATGAGGCTTTGAGCAAAGTTAGAACCCTTAAGCAAGCTAATGCGTTTGTTTCAGATGCCGTAGTACATCTAACCAAACTTACGGCTAAAAATTCCGGATTCGCCATACAGGCGCGCAGAGCGCTCTGGCTTAAATCCTGGTCAGCGGATGTAACTTCCAAGTCTAAGCTACTTAACATTCCTTTCAAAGGGCAGACCTTATTCGGGCCCGGCTTGAAGGAAATTATTGCTGACATTAAGGGAGGTAAGGGCCACGCCCTTCCTCAGGACAGGGCCAAACCAAAGGCCAAACAGTCTTATTTTCGTGCCTTTCGTAACTTCAAGGCAGGAGCAGCATCGACTTCCTCCGCTCCAAAACAGGAAGGAACTACTGCTCGTTACAGACAGGCTTGGAAAGGCAACCAGTCATGGAACAAGGGCAAGCAGGCCAGAAAGCCTACTCCCGCCCCTAAGACAGCATGAAGACAGGGCCCCCTATCCGGAGACGGATTTAGTGGGGGGCAGACTTTCTCTCTTTGCCCAGGCTTGGGCAAGAGATGTGCAGGATCCCTGGACGTTAAAGATTATATCTCAGGGATACCTTCTGGATTTCAAAACCTCTCCTCCACAAGGGAGGTTCCATCTTTCAAGGTTATCGACAAACCTAGTAAAGAGAGAGGCATTTCTACAATGTGTACAAGACCTCTTAATCATGGGAGTGATCCACTCAGTTCCGCGATCGGAACAGGGACAAGGATTTTACTCAAATCTATTTGTGGTTCCCAAAAAAGAGGGAACCTTCAAACCAATCTTGGACTTAAAGATCTTAAACAAATTCCTAAGGGTACCATCGTTCAAGATGGAAACCATTCGAACCATCCTACCCATGATCCAAGAGGGTCAATATATGACCACGGTGGACTTAAAGGATGCTTACCTTCATATACCGATTCACAAAGATCATTATCGGTACCTGAGGTTTGCCTTTCTAGACAGGCATTACCAGTTTGTGGCTCTTCCCTTCGGGTTAGCCACGGCCCCGAGAATTTTTACGAAGGTTCTGGGCTCACTTCTGGCGGTACTAAGACCACGAGGCATAGCGGTGGCTCCGTACCTAGACGACATTCGGATACAAGCGTCAAGTTTTCAGAATGCAAAGTCTCATACAGAGATAGTTCTAGCATTTCTGAGGTCGCATGGGTGGAAAGTGAACGTGGAAAAGAGTTCTCTGTTACCACTCATAAGGGTTCCTTTTCTAGGGACTCTTATAGATTCTGTAGAGATGAAGATTTACCTGACGGAGTCCAGGTTATCAAAGATTCTCAATGCTTGCCGTGTCCTTCATTCCGTTCCAAGCCCATCAGTAGCTCAGTGCATGGAGGTAATCGGCTTAATGGTTGCGGCAATGGACATAGTGCCATTTGCGCGCCTGCATCTCAGACCGCTGCAACTATGCATGCTCAGTCAATGGAACGGGGATTACTCAGATCTGTCCCCTTTGCTAAATCTGGACCAGGAGACCAGAGATTCTCTTCTCTGGTGGTTGTCACCGGTTCATCTGTCCAAAGGAATGACCTTTCGCAGGCCAGATTGGACGATTGTAACAACGGATGCCAGCCTTCTAGGCTGGGGAGCAGTCTGGAATTCCCTGAAGGCTCAGGGATCGTGAACTCAGGAGGAGAAACTCCTCCCAATAAACATTCTAGAATTAAGAGCAATATTCAATGCTCTTCTAGCTTGGCCTCAGTTAGCAAAGCTGAGGTTCATCAGATTTCAGTCGGACAATATCACGACTGTGGCGTACATCAATCATCAAGGGGGAACCAGGAGTTCCCTAGCGATGTTGGAAGTCTCAAAGATAATTCGCTGGGCAGAGTCTCACTCTTGCCACCTGTCAGCGATTCACATCCCAGGCGTAGAGAACTGGGAGGCGGATTTCCTAAGTCGCCAGACTTTTCATCCGGGAGAGTGGGAACTTCACCCGGAGGTATTTGCTCAACTGATTCGTCGTTGGGGCGAACCGGATCTGGATCTCATGGCATCTCGCCAGAACGCGAAGCTTCCTTGTTACGGATCCAGGTTCAGGGACCCGGGAGCGGTGCTGGTAGATGCATTAGCAGCCCCTTGGGTTTTCAACATAGCTTATGTGTTTCCACCATTTCCGTTGCTACCTCGGCTGATTGCCAGGATCAAACAGGAGAGGGCATCGGTAATTCTGATAGCGCCTGCGTGGCCACGCAGGACCTGGTATGCAGACCTAGTGGACATGTCGTCCTGTCCACCATGGTCTCTTCCTCTGAGGCAGGACCTTCTAATTCAGGGTCCTTTCAACCATCCAAACCTAATTTCTCTGAGGCTGACTGCCTGGAAATTGAACGCTTGATTCTATCAAAGCGTGGGTTTTCGGATTCAGTTATTGATACATTAATACAGGCTCGGAAACCTGTGACAAGAAAAATTTACCATAAGATATGGCGTAAATATTTATATTGGTGCGAATCCAAGAGTTACTCATGGAGTAAGGTTAGGATTCCTAGGATATTAGCTTTTCTACAAGAGGGTTTAGAAAAGGGTTTATCCGCTAGTTCGATAAAGGGACAGATTTCAGCTCTGTCTATTCTTTTACACAAACGTCTGGCAGAGAATCCAGACGTCCAGGCCTTTTGTCAGGCTTTGGCTAGAATTAAGCCTGTGTTTAAAGCTTTTGCTCCTCCGTGGAGCTTAAACTTGGTTCTTAAAGTTCTTCAGGGTGTTCCATTTGAACCCCTTCATTCCACTGATATTAAGCTTTTATCTTGGAAAGTTTTGTTTTTGATGGCTATTTCCTCGGCTCGAAGAGTCTCTGAGTTATCTGCCTTACATTGTGATTCTCCTTATCTGATCTTTCATTCAGACAAGGTAGTTCTGCGTACTAAACCTGGGTTTTTACCTAATGTTGTTTCTAACAGGAATATCAATCAAGAGATTGTTGTTCCATCATTATGTCCTAATCCTTCTTCAAAGAAGGAACGTCTTTTGCATAATCTAGACGTGGTCCGTGCTCTGAAGTTCTACTTACAAGCAACTAAAGATTTTAGACAAACTTCTTCTCTGTTTGTCGTTTACTCTGGACAGAGGAGAGGTCAAAAGGCTTCGGCTACCTCTCTCTCTTTTTGGCTTCGTAGCATAATACGTTTAGCCTATGAGACTGCTGGACAGCAGCCTCCTGAAAGAATTACAGCTCATTCCACCAGAGCTGTGGCTTCCACCTGGGCCTTTAAGAATGAGGCCTCTGTTGAACAGATTTGCAAGGCTGCAACTTGGTCTTCACTTCATACTTTTTCCAAATTTTCCAAATTTGACACTTTCGCTTCTTCGGAGGCTGGTTTTGGGAGAGAGGTTCTACAGGCAGTGGTTCCTTCTGTTTAATGTTCCTGCCTTGCCCCTCCCATCATCCGTGTACTTAGCTTTGGTATTGGTATCCCATAAGTAATGGATGACCCGTGGACTGAACACACTTAACAAGAGAAAACATAATTTATGCTTACCTGATAAATTTATTTCTCTTGTAGTGTGTTCAGTCCACGGCCCGCCCTGTCTTTTTAAGGCAGGTTCTAAATTTTAAAATGATAACTCCAGTCACCACTGCACCTTATAGTTTCTCCTTTCTCGTCTTGTTTCGGTCGAATGACTGGATATGACATGTGAGGGGAGGAGCTATATAGCAGCTCTGCTTGGGTGATCCTCTTGCAACTTCCTGTTGGGAAGGAGAATATATCGCAACTTCCTGTTGGGAAGGAGAATATATCCCATAAGTAATGGATGACCCGTGGACTGAACACACTACAAGAGAAATAAATTTATCAGGTAAGCATAAATTATGTTTTTATTATTCAGATAGAGCGTGCAATTTTAAGCAACTTTCTAATTTACTCCTATTATCAATTTTTCTTCATTCTCTTGGTATCTTTATTTGAAAAAGCCAGATTGTAAGCTTAGGAGCCGGTGCATTTTTGGTTCATCACCTGGGTAGTGCTTGCTGATTGGTTGCTACATTTAGACAAACCAAAAATTGGCCAGCTGCTATCCTTTTAATACACATAATTGAGGAAACATACACAATGTTTTTTTTTAATAAATAGTTAATCAGGCATTAATAGTAAATTGAGAGTAATATGCAATCAGTAAAGATATTGTTATTTGGAATTTCCCCATAGGTTCAAACAATATATGGAGAACACTGCATAGTCTTGAGGCTATTCCCATGCCATGTTGAAATCTTGGCTTTCACTGCATTGCAGTGCTAATGTATTTGCACATGGGCAGCAACTCTCCTTCAGATACCTACAGTGTAACCTAGGTTACAAAATGACAACAGCCATGATTAGAGGGAGGGACATGAAATGTATTTATTGTTTAGAGTTCCTTTAATGATAACAATAAGTACAGTATATATATATATATATATATATATATATATATATATATATATATTAATATATATATATATATATATATATAAAGGTGGCCCTCGTTTTACAACGGTTCAATTTACACAGTTTCAGAATAACAACCTTTTTTCCCCAGTCATGTGACTGCTATTGAAAAGCATTGAGAAGCAGTGCATTTATTAAAATAGTCAGTAGGTGGAGCTGTCCGCTTGTGTTGCAGCAAAGCCAAGCAAGCTGAAATTAATCAGTTTAACCAGACCTGAGCTATCGAGCAGATTTCAAAGGCACAATATCTTCCTGTCTATAAATCAGTCCAGATTGGAATGCATAGAAAGAACAGTTTGCAGAAAAATGCAAGTGAAATCTGTGTTGTGTGATTATTTTATTAGGTTTATAATGCTGTTAAGCAAATGTTTTTGTTCATTTAACCTAGTTTAATTATATATTTTGTGTTGTGTGATTATTTTATTAGGTTTAGCATTTAAAGTCTTCATTTCAAAGCTTTAAAAATAATGTATTAGTGGTTACTTATGACAATTTTGAGAGGGGCCTGGAACCTATCTCCCTCACCTCCCAATGACTTACATTATAAACTGGGTTTCGATTTACAACCATTCCTTCTGGAACCTAACCCCGGCGTAAAGTGAGGGCTACCTGTATATACACAATGCAGGGAGGGTTCCAGCACACTTTTTTATATACTGTGTCAACAGCCGGGATGCTCTCCTCTGCTGCCTAGCAACCAAATAACACTAACCGGGGCCAGCCAGTGACTTACAAAAACACACCCACATCTTCTCTACGTATTGCTCACATCACCATCCCACAGTTAAACACCCTGCATACGATCGATAACCAAAGCACTAACACACAACCATACAACATCCACTCAACACTTCAAAAAAACTAATCGCTACACACACGCAACTAGCCATATGCAACAAACAAACATCACACCGGCACTCATACACCAAAATCACAAGCTCCTCGCGTAGTCACACTGAGAGAACAAAACCTTGCATCATTAAACCAAACCTGCTCACTAAGCCATATTTTACTGATGCAAGAACAATACTGATTACTTAATATCGGCACCAGTACACAAACCTACAACCAATTATGTTTCATCCTTTAGAAGCTACCAAACTACGATCATTGTGACACAAGCAAACATTCACCAGTCAAAACGTTACGCTTAACGACTATATAAGATAACCATGTATACTCCAAACATTCTTACCCACACACATACCCCTGACCACTTCTCATACGAAATCAACATCACACACAGCATCAATACAATGCCACACAATTAAAAAAGTGTTACCAACAAGACTCACTCATAACACACCAATCAACCAAACTTGTTATCATACCAATAATCATCATAAAATGATTCCCAGGTACTAACACACCCATATAGATACACAATAAACATACAATAACTGATGTGCAAACTAAAACACTTACATACTTGCTTACTCTTCATCACAACACTATCCACACTCATCTCAGTCTCACACATCCTCCACCATATATACAGAAACTACGACTCATAACACTCACTAAAACAATACCAAACCCCCCTTATTTTTTAATCTCAGCTTGCATACAATATAAAACAACCATTTTATAACACTACTATGGGATAACCCTCAACTTATACATCTACTTAACTTATCTCATCTTAAAACAAACCATAAGTTACAAACATCGGATTATTAACCATATTAATTATTCCCATATACCACAATCTCTCCAAACACACAACCAGCACCAACCATAACAACAACCTTTGACACTAATACCACAAACACCCCCAAACATACCAATGACCAAACCACATCACTCCCTAACCTCAGACAATCACTCACATACACTCACCACATCTACCTCACCCATCAGACATTCAAAACCAAGCAAATCACCCATAAATCCTATGGTAGTCACAAAAAACATTGGTAGTCCATAGACATGTTCAGGCCCTTCGGATGCATTGTATCAAGGTTGTAAATCCATTGCAGCTCTTTTTGTAAAAGGTGTGTTGACCTATCACCACCTCTCTGGAATGCCGGTACATGGTCAATGAAAATATATCGCAAATCTTGCACTCCATGTCCATTCTTCACGAAATGCCTCGCTACCGGTTGTTCTAAATCGCCATTCTTAATTGCACTCCGGATGGCCGATTGATGATTGGCCATCCTAGTGCGAAGGTCATATTGGGTTTTACCCACGTAGAATCTGCCACATGGACAGTGTAGCAGATATACTACGTGGGTAGTGGTACACGTCACCCTATGCCGAATCCAAAACTTCTTGTTAGTCCATGGATGTACAAAACTGGGACTCTGAACCATCCCTCTACACGTGGTACATCCACTACAGCGAAAACAACCCATTTTCTTCAGGCTCAGCCACGTTTGTGGGTTGTAGCTATCCCTATTGTCCGGTCGTAATAGTCTGTCTTTCAAAGAACTGCCTCGTCTGAAGCTAATCATTGGGCTCTCCATCCCAACAAAGGGGAGTGTTTTATCGGATTTGACAATATTCCAATTCTCTTTTAATGTTGCTGAAAACCCCACCTTTTCAGGTGCGAAGGTAGTACTAAAGACCATACGTTTGACTCCTTCTTCTCGATCAGTCTTTACCAAGGCTTGATCTTGTGTCTTGTTTAGTGCCTTTTGCAAAGCCTTGTTGGTGTGTGCACCCCCATAACCACGTTCCTTGAACCGGTCTCTCATCTCCTCAAGTTGTGCAACCTTCTGCTGTTGATCAGTGTTGTTTCTCACAACTCTTTTAAATTGTGAGCAAGGAAGTGCCTTTTTTAGACTCGGTGGGTGGCAGCTAGTTACTTCCAATAAGGAATTCCTATCAGTCGGTTTCTTAAACAGGGTAGTGCAATACCCCATATGGTCCTTGGAAATCCTTAAATCCAAAAAATCAACAGAGTCACAATTAGATGTCATTTTAAACTGTACTCTCAAATTTACCATGTTTAGGTCTTTAAACCATTGCTCCAGGTCTCCTTGGGTACCACCCCAGATGATGAAGAGGTCATCAATATATCTCTGAAAATTTTTTATCCTCTCATCATGGAAGAATTCGGTCTGTAAGGATTCAAAATCTGCCATAAATAAATTCACACAGGATGGGGCCACATTGGACTCCATCGCAGTGCCAGAGACCTGTAGGTAGTAACTTCTCTTATTTGGTTGCTAGGCAGCAGAGGTTCGGCTCGACAATGAGAATGTATATATATAAAGGGCCTTATGATATGTTATACAGAGTGTTGCTAAGTGTATGCCTGCTAGGATTGATAGTTAAAAAAGACTGGCTCTTTGCGATTGTTATTTTAGGTGGATAAGACACGGCGGTGTTATGTTGCTATGGTGATGGGAGTGGCAATGGATCAATTTTGCTCTCTGCTGGGCCCCGTAATGTGTCTATGCATGCGCAGTTGTGTATGCCGGACGTGTTGGGAGAACAGCTGCCAGCAATCATTTGGTGATGGGTTATTTCATAAAAGGGTGAGTTCTTTATGTGTTCGTTTGGTCTGAGGACGGGGGCAACCCCGAAAACGTTAATCTGTGAATAAAAAGTTACATTTTAAAACGGTGAGTGCCTTCCCCTTGCCTACATATATATATATATATATATATATATATATATATATATATATATATATATATACATACATACATAGAAATTACACAAATGTGTTGCACTTATGTATTGTGCAGCACAGAGGTTGCAAAAGACAAGCATCATCAAGGTTTGATAAAGATAATTCATGTACTTATACAGAGGGCATTAAAATTGTGACTATAGATGTTTCTTTCTTGTAAGTGGCAAGAGTCTATGAGCAAGTGACGTATGGTATATACATTCCTACCAGGAGGGGGCAAAGTTTCCCAAACCTCAAAATACCTATAAATACACCTCCCAACTCACTCATACCTTGGTTTTTACAAACTTTGCCTCTCATGGAGGTGGTGAAGCAAGTTGTGCTTGATTTTCTTCTGTGATAGGCACTTCTAAGCATATTGAAGTCCAGTTCCTCTCAAAGTACAGTGTTTGTCTGAGGGATTTGAAGGGAGTATTACCTAATGATGCCATGTTTTCACCTATGGGAAATCTATTCTAAGGCTCTCTGTAAATCGGTTGCAGGGATTCATCTGCTGCCTCCCTTTACAAATCGACATTATACTCCTCTATCATTACCTCTACTGATATGTTTCAGTACTGGTTTGGCTGTCTGCTATATGTGAATGGGTGTCTTCTGGTAAGTATATATCATTTTTTAAGACACTCTCAGCTATGTTTGGCACTTTATCTTATAAAGTTTTAAATGTATATTGTATATATTTGCCATGAGTCAGGTCTGTGTATTTCCCTTTGCAGTTTCACAATGGAAATTATGTTTATGGGAGTTTTTAGGCTTACCTGGGGTTCCAGTTAGTTGTAACTTGGCGTCTGGTTTTTTTTTCAAACGTTTCGTGGGCTTAGGCTTGCGATGACGCAGAATGTTACTTTTTATTGCAACATTTTTGGTGCAAAGTCAAGTCTGCCGTGACGCGAGACGTGTAATTTCTTGCGACTTTCTATAAAAAAAAATTATAATAAGTTTTTTCCCATTCCTGAAACTGCTATTTTGAGGAAATTTGATATTTTGTTTAAATGTTATTTTTTCTTTTTTGTTACATTTTGCAAGATGTCTCAAACTGATCCTGCCTCTGATGTTACTGTAGGAACCAAGCTGCATGAACACAATTCTACCAAAGCTAAGTGTGTATGTTGTAAATTAGCTGATCTTACTTTTTCAGCTCAAATATGTGGCACTTGTTATGAAAATTTATTACATGCTGATAATGTTTCTATAAGTACAAATAAATCTACTGTTAAACCATAACAGTCTAATGTACATGATATTCCTGTAGATATAAAAGATTATATTGCTGCAGCC
Source organism: Bombina bombina (assembly GCF_027579735.1). Lineage (NCBI taxonomy): Eukaryota > Metazoa > Chordata > Amphibia > Anura > Bombinatoridae > Bombina > Bombina bombina. The sequence goes on from NC_069502.1 coordinate 335,979,796, forward strand.
ATAGAGAAGGCTATGACTTCTATTCCGCCTTCAAAAAAACGTAAAAGGTCTCTCCTAACTTCTCATAAATCTAAAAAAGTTTGTATTGATCGACGACATACTGAAGTATCTTCTGCTGATGAGGATTTCTCTGGCTCAGAGGATCCTACTTCAGAAACTGAAATTGATAAATCAACCTTTCTTTTTAAGATTGAATATATTCATTGTTTTTTTAAAGGAAGTATTGTTTACTTTGGGTATTGAGGAATCTAGTCTGCTTGATAACAAGAATAGCAAATGTTTGAATTCTGTTCTTAAAACTTCTGAGGTTACTCCTGAAGTTTTTCCTATTCTAGATGCTATCTCTCATATGTTTACTAAGGAATGGTCTAAATGTGGTGTTTCTTTTAACCCTTCTAGTGGGTTTAAACATCTATATCCTTTACCTGTGGCTAATTTAGAGTTTTGTGAAAAAGTCCCTATGGTTGATGGGGCTATTTCTACTCTTGCCAAACGTAATTATATACCTATACGTACTTATATGGAAGATAGTACTTCATTTAATGATCCTTTAGATAGTTAGATTGAATCCTATCTTAGAAAAGCATATTTACATACTGGCTATATTCTTAGACCTGACATTTTTATGGCTGATGTTGCTGCTGCTTCAACTTTTTGGTTTTACAGTTTAGCTCAACAGTTAACAGATCCTGAATTGTCTAGCATTGTTCTTTTACTTCAACATGCTAATCATTTTATTTGTAATGCTATATTTGATGTCATTAAGATTGATATTAAGTCTATCGACTAGATTACGAGTTGTGCGTTAAGGTAAAAAAGTAGTGTTAAGAGGTCCTAACGCTGCTTTTTTTATGCCCGCTGGTATTACGAGTCTTGAAGGTTTAGGGGCACCGCACACTTGTTTGGCCTTACTGCAAAATGACTTACATAAACTTTGTAAAGTCTTTTTTCTATGGGACTTCCATAGCGCTGATATTATGAGTCTGTCCTGGGAGGCCAAAAAGTGTGTACATCTTACCCTGTCAAGATCGCTAACGCATTTAAAAGTCACTGCAACGCTGTAGCATAAAACTCATAACTAAAGTGCTAAAAAGTACACTAACACCCATAAACTACCTATTAACCCCTAAACCGAGGCCCTCCCGCATCGCAAACACTATAATAAATAAATAATAATAAATTTAACCCCCTAATCTGCCACTCTGGACAGCGCTGCCACCTACATTATATTTTTATGAACCCCTAATCTGCTGCCCCCAACATCGCTGACACTTACATACTATTTATTAACCCCTAATCTGCCTTCCCCAATGTCGCCGACACCTACATTATATTAACCCCTAATCTGCCGCCCCAAATGTCGCCGATACCTACATTATATTTATTAACCCCTAATCTGCCTTCCCCAATGTCGCTGACACCTACATTATATTTATTAACCCCTAATCTGCCGCCCCCAATGTCGCCGACACCTACATTATATTTATTAAACCCTAATCTGCTGCCACTATATTAAAGTTATTAACCCCTAAACCTAAGTCTAACCTTAAACCTAACACCCGCTAACTTAAATATAATTTAAATAAATCTAAATAAATATTCCTATCATTAACTAAATGATTCCTATTTAAAACTAAATTCTTTCTCATGTTCCAACAAACCCTGTAAAAGCTCAGGCTTTTTGGAAATGTGTTTCAGACCTAGAGCTTTCAGGGGTGATTGTTCCAGTTCCTTTGCAGGAACGGGGTTTGGGTTTTTATTCAAATCTATTCATTGTCCCAAAGAAAGAAGATTCGTTCAGACCAATTCTGAATCTGAAATGTTTAAATCATTTTGTAAGAGTGCCAACTTTCAAGATGGTTACTATAAGGACTATTCTACCTTTTGTTCAGCAAGGTCATTTCATGTCCACAATAGACTTACAGGACGCTTATCTTCACATTTCATATTCATCCAGACCACTATAGTTTTCTGAGATTCTCTTTTCTAGAAAAGCATTACCAATTTGTTGCTCTTCGGTTTGGCCTAGCGACAGCTCCAAGAATCTTTTCAAAGGTTCTCAGTTCACTTCTACCTATAATCAGAAAGCAGGGTATTGCGGTGTTTCCTTATTTGGACGACATCTTAGTACTAGCTCAATCTTTTCATTTAGCAGAATCTCACACAAAACAACTAGTGGGGTTTCTTCAAAAATATGGTTACTTGATTCCTCAGGCATGGGTCACCTTTTTAGGTCTCCAGATAGATTCAGTGTCCATGACTCTTTTTTTGACAGACAAGAGACGCATGAAGTTAGTTTTAGCTTGTCTAAACCTTCAGTCTCTATCATTCCCTTCAGTGGCTATGTGCATGTAAGTTTTAGGTCTCATGGCTGCAGCATCGGACGCTATCCCCTTTGCTTGTTTTCATATGAGGCCTCTACAGCTTTGCATGTTACACCAATGGTGCAGGGATTATACTCCTATATCACAACTGATATACTTAAATCCCAACACTCAACTCTCTCTGACATGGTGGTTAGACCATCACCTTATTGTTCAAGGGGCCCCATTTGTTCGTCCTACCTGGACTGTGATCACAACAGATGCAAGTCTTACAGGTTGGGGAGCTGTCTGGGGTCTCTGACAGCACAAGGGGTTTGGAAACCTCAAGAGGCGAAGGTTACCAATCAATATTTTAGAACTCCGTGCTATTTCCAGGGCTCTTCAGGCATGGCCTCTATTGAAGAGAGAACTTTTACATTTGTTTTCAAACAGACAATATCACAACAGTGGCATATGTCAATCATCAAGGAGGGACTCACAGTCCTTCAGCAATGAAGGAAGTATCTTGGATACTTTCTTGGGCAGAATCCAACTCTTGTCAAATTTCTGCGATTCATATCCCAGGTGTAGACAATTGGGAAGCGGATTATCTCAGCCGTCAGACTTTACATCCGGGGGAGTGGTCTCTCCATCCAGATGTGTTTTTTCATCTTGTACAGATGTGGGGTCTTCCAGAAATAGATCTGATGGTCTCTTGTCTAAACAAGAAGCTTACCAGATACCTTTCCAGGTCCAGGGATCCTCTGGTTCTTTTTCCAAGGGTGATCTCCCAAGATCATAATGGAACAATCTCATGTGTTTCTGATAGCACCAGCATGGCCTCACAGGTTTTGGTATGTCCGGATGTCCAGTTGCCAGCCTTGGCCACTTCCTTTAAGGCCAGACCTTCTGTCTCAAGGGCCATTTTTCCATCAGGATCTCAAATCTCTACATTTGAAGGCATGGAAATTGAACGCTTAGTACTTAGTCATAGAGATTTCGCTGACTCAGGCCTAGATTTAGAGTTGGGCGGTAGCCGTCAAAACCAGCGTTATAGGCTCCTAACGCTGGTTTTTACTGCCCTCTGGTATTTAGAGTCAGTCATTAAAGGGTCTAACGCTCACTTTGCAGCCGCGACTTTTCCATACCGCAGATCCCCCTACGCCATTTGCGTATCCTATCTTTTCAATGGGATCTTTCTAACGCCGGTATTTAGAGTCGTGGCTGAAGTGATCGTTAGAAATCTAACGACAAAACTCCAGCCGCAGAAAAAAGTCAGTAGTTAAGAGTTTTCTGGGCTAACGCCGGTTCATAAAGCTCTTAACTACTGTGCTCTAAAGTACACTAACACCTATAAACTACCTATGTACCCCTAAACCGAGGTCCCCCCACATCGCTGCCACTATATTTAAATTTTTTAACCCCTAATCTGCCGCTCCGTACACCGCCGCCAACTACGTTATCCCTATGTACCCCTAATCTGCTGCCCCTAACACCGCTGACCCCTATATTATATTTATTAACCCCTAATCTGCCCCCACAACGTCGCCGCCAGCTACCTACAATAATTAACCCCTAATCTGCCGACCGGAGCTCACCGCTAGTATAATAAATGTATTAACCCCTAATCCGCCTCACTCCCGCCTCAATAACCCTATAATAAATAGTATTAACCCCTAATCTGCCCTCCCTAACATCGCCGACAGCTAACTTCAAGTATTAACCCCTAATCTGCCGATCGGAGCTCACCGCTACTCTAATTAATTGTTTAACCCCTTAAGCTAATTCTAACCCTAACACTAACACCCCCCTAAATTAAATATAATTTCTCTTGTTAAGTGTAGTCAGTCCACGGGTCATCCATTACTTATGGAATATATCTCTTCCTAACAGGAAGCTGCAAGAGGATCACCCAAGCAGAGCTGCTATATAGCTCCTCCCCTCACATGTCATATTCAGTCATTCTCTTGCAGCCTAACTAAAGATAGGTCGCTTTGAGAGGTCTGTGGTGTTTTTTAACTTAGTTTATTTCTTCAATCAAAAGTTTGTTATTTTAAATGGCACCGGAGTGTGCTGTTTGTTCTCAGGCAGCATTAGAAGAAGAATCTGCCTGCGTTTTCTATGATCTTAGCAGACGTAACTAAGATCCACTGGCTGTTCTCATCTGAGGAGTGAGGTAACTTCAGAAAAGGGGAATAGCATGCAGGGTCCCCCTGCAAACGAGGTATGTGCAGTAAATTATTTTTCTGAGGAATGGAATTGACTGAGAAAATACTGCTGATACCAATGTAACGTAAGTTCAGCCTTAAATGCAGTGATAGCGACTGGTATTAGGCTGATGAGTGTGTGTACACTGAATGTATTTTTCTAAGGAATGGAATTGACTCTGAAAATACTGTTAATACTGAAATAATGTATGAGCCTTAACTGCAGTAAAAGCGACTGGTAGCAGGCTTATTAATAACACTTCATAACTTTTCAAATGTATGTTTAAAACGTTTACTGGCAAGTTAATCGTTTTTTGTGAGGTACTTGGTGATAAAACTTATTGGGGCATGATTTTTTGTTTTCTGCATAGAAACAGTTATCTGAGCTTCCCCACTGTTGTAATATGAGTGGGAGGGGCCTATTTTAGCGCTTTTTTGCGCATTCAAAATTCAGTCACAATCTTTCTACTTCATCCTCCATGATCCAGATCGTCTCTAGAGAGCTTAGGGGTCTTCAAAATTCATTTTGAGGGAGGTAATCAGTCACAGCAGACCTGTGACAGTGTGTTTTGACTGTGATAAAAACGTTAATTATTAAATTGTTATCCGTTTTTGGGTATTAAGGGGTTAATCATCCATTTGCTGGTGGGTGCATTCCTTTGCTAACTTAAAGGGACACTGTACCCAAAAAAATTCTTTCATGATTCAGATAGAGCATGCAATTTTAAGCAACTTTCTAATGTACTCCTATTATCAAATCTTATTTATTCTCTTGGTATCTTTATTTGAAATGTAAGTTTAGAGGCCGGCCCATTTTTGGTGAACAACCTAGGTTGTCCTTGCTGATTGGTGGATAAATTCATCTACCAATCAAAAACTGCTGTCCAGAGTGCTGAACCAAGAAAAAAAGCTTAGATGCCTTCTTTTTCATATAAAGATAGCAAGAGAACAAAGAAAAATTGATAATAGGAGTAAATTAGAAAGTTGCTTAAAATTGCATGCTCTCTCTGAATCACAAAATATTTTTTTGGGGTACAGTGTCCCTTTAATACATTTACTGTGAAAAATTGGTTGCTATAACTATTTTGGTTCATTGTTATTTCAACTGTGACAGCTTTTTGTGCTTCTTAAAGGCACAGTAGCGTTTTTTATATTGCTTGTAAATTTATTTAGAAAAGTATTTCCAAGCTTGCTAGTCTCATTGCTAGTCTGTTTAAACATGTCTGACACAGATGAATCTCTTTGTTCACTATGTTTAAAGGCCAATGTGGAGCCCAATAGAAATTTGTGTACTAATTGCATTGATGTTACTTTAAATAAAAGTCAATCTTTACATGTAAAGAAATTATCACCAGACAACGAGGGGGAAGTTATGCCGACTAACTCTCCTCACGTGTCAGTACCTTCGCCTCCCGCTCAGGAGGTGCGTGATTTTGTGGCGCCAAGTACATCAGGGAGGCCCTTACAAATCACTTTGCAAGACATGGCTACTGTTATGACAGAAGTATTATCTAAATTGCCAGAATTAAGAGGCAAGCGCGATAGCTCTGGGTTAAGGACAGAGCGCGCGGATGAGGTGAGAGCCATGTCAGATACTGCGTCACAGTTTGCAGAACATGAAGACGGAGAGCTTCATTCTGTGGGTGATGGATCTGATCCAGGGAGACTGGATTCAGAGATTTCTAATTTTAAATTTAAGCTTGAGAACCTCCGCATATTGCTAGGGGAGGTATTAGCGGCTCTGAATGATTGTAACACGGTTGCAATTCCAGAAAAATTATGTAGGTTGGATAGATACTATGCGGTACCGGTGTGTACTGACGTGTTTCCTATACCTAAAAGGCTTACAGAGATTATTAGCAAGGAGTGGGATAGACCTGGTGTGCCTTTTTCCCCTCCACCCATATTTAGGAAAATGTTTCCTATAGACGCCACCACACGAGACTTATGGCAGACGGTCCCTAAGGTGGAGGGAGCAGTTTTACTTTAGCTAAGCGTACCACTATCCCGGTGGAGGATAGTTGTGCCTTTTCAGATCCAATGGATAAGAAATTAGAGGGTTACCTTAAGAAAATGTTTGTTCAACAAGGTTTTATCTTACAGCCCCTTGCATGCATTGCGCCTGTCACTGCTGCCGCGGCATTCTGGTTTGAGTCTCTGGAAGAAGCCATTCGCACAGCTCCATTGGATGAAATTATGAACAAGCTTAAAGCACTTAAGCTAGCTAACGCATTTGTTTCTGATGCCGTCGTACATTTAACCAAACTTACGTCTAAGATCTCCGGATTCGCCATCCAAGCGCGCAGAGCGCTATGGCTTAAATCCTGGTCAGCTGACGTGACTTCTAAATCTAAATTGCTTAATATTCCTTTCAAAGGGCAGACCTTATTCGGGCCCGGCTTGAAAGAAATTATAGCTGACATTACGGGAGGTAAGGGCCATGCTCTACCTCCGGACAGGGCCAAATCAAAGGCCAAACAGTCTAATTTTCGTGCCTTTCGTAACTTCAAGGCAGGAGCAGCATCAACTTCCTCCGCTCCAAAACAGGAAGGAGCTGTTGCTCGTTACAGGCAGGGCTGGAAAGTTAACCAGTCCTGGAACAAGGGCAAGCAGGCCAAGAAACCTGCTGCTGCCCCTAAGACAGCATGAAGAGAGGGCCCCCTATCCGGAAACGGATCTAGTGGGGGGGCAGACTTTCTCTCTTCGCCCAGGCTTGGGCAAGAGATGTCCAGGATCCCTGGGCGTTGGAGATCATATCTCAGGGATATCTCCTGGACTTCAAAACTTCTCCTCCACGAGGGAGATTTCATCTTTCAAGGTTATCAGCAAACCAAATAAAGAAAGAGGCGTTTCTACGCTGTGTACAAGACCTCTTACTAATGGGGGTGATCCACCCAGTTCCGCGGACGGAACACGGGCAAGGATTCTATTCAAATCTATTTGTGGTTCCCAAGAAAGAGGGAACCTTCAGACCAATCTTGGACTTAAAAATCCTAAACAAATTCCTAAGAGTTCCATCATTCAAAATGGAAACTATTCGAACCATCCTTCCCATGATCCAAGAGGGTCAGTACATGACCACAGTGGACTTAAAGGATGCCTACCTTCACATACCGATTCACAAGGATCATTATCGGTACCTAAGATTTGCTTTCCTAGACAGGCATTACCAGTTTGTAGCTCTTCCCTTCGGATTAGCTACGGCTCCAAGAATCTTTACAAAAGTTCTGGGCTCACTTCTGACGGTACTAAGACCGCGAGGCATAGCGGTGACTCCGTACCTAGACGACATTCTGATACAAGCGTCAAGTTTTCAAACTGCCAAGTCTCATACAGAGATAGTTCTGGCATTTCTGAGGTCGCATGGGTGGAAGGTGAACGTGGAAAAGAGTTCTCTATTACCACTTACAAGGGTTCCCTTTCTAGGGACTCTTATAGATTCTGTAGAGATGAAAATTTACCTGACAGAGGCCAGGTTATCAAAACTTCTAAATGCTTGCCGTGTCCTTCATTCCATTCCACACCCGTCAGTAGCTCAGTGCATGGAAGTAATCGGCTTAATGGTAGCGGCAATGGACATAGTACCATTTGCGCGCCTGCATCTCAGACCGCTGCAATTGTGCATGCTAAGTCAGTGGAACGGGGATTACTCAGATTTGTCCCCCCTGCTAAATCTGGATCAAGAGACCAGAGATTCTCTTCTATGGTGGCTTTCTCGGCCACATCTGTCCAAGGGGATGACCTTTCGCAGGCCAGATTGGACGATTGTAACAACAGACGCCAGCCTTCTAGGCTGGGGCGCAGTCTGGAACTCCCTGAAGGCTCAGGGACTATGGACTCAGGAGGAGAAACTCCTCCCAATAAATATTCTGGAATTAAGAGCAATATTCAATGCTCTCCTAGCTTGGCCTCAGTTAGCAACTCTGAGGTTCATCAGATTTCAGTCGGACAACATCACGACTGTGGCTTACATCAACCATCAAGGGGGAACCAGAAGTTCCCTAGCGATGTTGGAAGTCTCAAAGATAATTCGCTGGGCAGAGTCTCACTCTTGCCACCTGTCAGCGATTTACATCCCAGTCATGGAGAACTGGGAGGCGGATTTTCTAAGTCGCCAGACTTTTCATCCGGGGGAGTGGGAACTTCATCCGGAGGTCTTTGCTCAACTGATTCATCGTTGGGGCAAACCAGATCTGGATCTCATGGCGTCTCGCCAGAACGCCAAGCTTCCTTGTTACGGATCCAGGTCCAGGGACCCAGGAGCGGTGCTGATAGATGCTCTGACAGCCCCTTGGGTCTTCAACATGGCTTATGTGTTTCCACCATTTCCGATGCTTCCTCGTTTGATTGCCAAGATCAAACAGGAGAGAGCTTCGGTGATTCTGATAGCGCCTGCGTGGCCACGCAGGACCTGGTATGCAGACCTAGTGGACATGTCGTCCTGTCCACCGTGGTCTCTGCCTCTGAGACAGGACCTTTTAATTCAGGGTCCTTTCAACCATCCAAATCTAATTTCTCTGAGGCTGACTGCATGGAGATAGAACGCTTGATTCTATCAAAGCGTGGCTTCTCGGAGTCGGTTATTGATACCTTAATACAGGCTAGGAAGCCTGTTACCAGAAAAATTTACCATAAGATATGGCGTAAATATTTATATTGGTGCGAATCCAAGTGTTACTCATGGAGTAAGGTTAGGATTCCTAGGATATTGTCCTTTCTACAAGAGGGTTTAGAAAAGGGCTTATCTGCTAGTTCGTTAAAGGGACAGATTTCTGCTCTGTCTATTCTTCTACTCAGGCTTTTTGTCAGGCTTTAGCTAGGATTAAGCCTGTGTTTAAGACTGTTGCTCCGCCGTGGAGCTTAAACTTAGTTCTTAACGTTCTTCAAGGCGTTCCATTTGAACCCCTTCATTCCATTGATATCAAGCTGTTATCCTGGAAGGTTCTGTTTTTGATGGCTATTTCCTCGGCTCGAAGAGTCTCTGAGTTATCTGCCTTACATTGTGATTCTCCTTATCTGATTTTTCATTCAGACAAGGTAGTTCTGTGTACTAAACCTGGGTTCTTACCTAAGGTAGTTACTAACAGGAATATCAATCAAGAGATTGTTGTTCCATCACTGTGTCCTAACCCTTCTTCAAAGAAGGAACGACTTTTGCATAATCTGGACGTAGTCCGTGCCCTGAAGTTCTATTTGCAGGCAACTAAAGATTTTCGTCAAACTTCTTCCCTGTTTGTCGTTTACTCTGGACAGAGAAGAGGTCAAAAGGCTTCGGCTACCTCTCTCTCTTTTTGGCTTCGTAGCATAATACGTTTAGCCTATGAGACTGCTGGACAGCAGCCTCCTGAAAGGATTACAGCTCATTCTACTAGAGCTGTGGCTTCCACCTGGGCCTTTAAAAATGAGGCCTCTGTTGAACAGATTTGCAAGGCTGTAACTTGGTCTTCACTTCACACTTTTTCAAAATTTTACAAATTTGACACTTTTGCTTCTTCGGAGGCTATTTTTGGGAGAAAGGTACTTCAGGCAGTGGTTCCTGTTTAATGTTCCTGCCTTGTCCCTCCCTTCATCCGTGTACTTTAGCTTTGGTATTGGTATTCCATAAGTAATGGATGACCCGTGGACTGACTACACTTAACAAGAGAAAACATAATTTATGCTTACCTGATAAATTTATTTATCTTGTAGTGTAGTCAGTCCACGGCCCGCCCTGTCTTTAAGGCAGATCTACATTTTAATTAAACTCCAGTCACCACTGCACCCTATGGTTTCTCCTTTCTCGTCTGGTTTTGGTCGAATGACTGAATATGACATGTGAGGGGAGGAGCTATATAGCAGCTCTGCTTGGGTGATCCTCTTGCAGCTTCCTGTTAGGAAGAGATATATTCCATAAGTAATGGATGACCCGTGGACTGACTACACTACAAGAGAAATAAATTTATCAGGTAAGCATAAATTATGTTTTTTATCTACCGAAATAAATTAAGTCTTATTAAATAAATTATTCCTATTTAAATCTAAATACTTACCTGTAAAATAAATCCTAATATAGCTACAATATAAATTATAATTATATCTTTGCTATTTTAGGATTAATATTTATTTTACAGGCAACTTTGTAATTATTTTAACCAGGTACAATAGCTATTAAATAGTTAATAACTATTTAATAGCTACCTAGTTAAAATAATTACAAAATTACCTGTAAAATAAATCCTAACCTAAGTTACAATTAAACCTAACACTACACTATCAATAAATAAATTAAATAAACTACCTACAATTATCTACAATTAAACCTAACACTACACTATCAATAAATAAATTAAATACAATTCCTACAAATAAATACAATTAAATAAACTAACTAAAGTACAAAAAATAAAAAAGAACTAAGTTACAAAAAATAAAAAAATATTTACAAACATTATCGGAACAGCCAATAGAATGCGAGCTCAATCTGATTGGCTGATTGAATCAGCCAATCGGATTGAACTTGATTCTGATTGGCTGATCCCATCAGCCAATCAGAATTTTCCTACCTTAATTCCGATTGGCTGATAGAATCCTATCAGCCAATCGTAATTCGAGGGACGCCATCTTGGATGACGTCCCTTAAAGGAACCGTCATTCGTCGGGAAGTCGTCGGAAGAAGAAGATGGGTCCGCGGTGGAGGTCTTCAAGATGGAGCCGGTCATCATCGATGAAGATAGAAGATGCCGCTTGGAAGAAGATGGTTGCCGGTCCGGATCTACTCTTCTTCCCGGATAGGATGAAGACTTTGGAGCCTCTTCTGGACTTCTTCAGCCGTCGCTTGATAGAAGATTTCAGCCGGATGATGGATGTCTAGCCCCCGCTTGGGCTTGGATGAAGATTTCGGAGCCTGGAACGATCGGTGATACCTGGCATGGTGAAGACAAGGTAGGAAGATCTTCAGGGGCTTAGTGTTAAGTTTATTTAAGGGGGGTTTGGGTTAGATTAGGGGTATGTGGGTGGTGGGTTGTAATGTTGGGGGGGTATTGTATGTTTTTTTTTTATAGGCAAAAGAGCTGAATTCTTTGGGGCATGCCCCGCAAAGGGCCCTTTTAAGGGCTGGTAAGGTAAAAGAGCTTTGAACTTTTGTAATTAGAATAGGGTAGGGCATTTTTTTATTTTGGGGGTCTTTGTTATTTTATTAGGGGGCTTAGAGTAGGTGTAATTAGTTTAAAATTGTTGTAATTTTTTTCTAATGTTTGTAAATATTTTTTTATTTTTTGTACTTTAGTTAGTTTATTTAATTGTATTTATTTGTAGGAATTGTATTTAATTTATTTATTGATAGTGTAGTGTTAGGTTTAATTGTAGATAATTGTAGGTAGTTTATTTAATTTATTTATTGATAGTGTAGTGTTAGGTTTAATTGTAACTTAGGTTAGGATTTATTTTACAGGTAATTTTGTAATTATTTTAACTAGGTAGCTATTAAATAGTTATTAACTATTTAATAGCTATTGTACCTGGTTAAAATAATTACAAAGTTGCCTGTAAAATAAATATTAATCCTAAAATAGCTAAGATATAATTATAATTTATATTGTAGCTATATTAGGATTTATTTTACAGGTAAGTATTTAGATTTAAATAGGAATAATTTATTTAATAAGACTTAATTTATTTCATTAGATAAAAATTATATTTAACTTAGGGGGGTGTTAGTGTTAGGGTTAGAATTAGCTTAAGGGGTTAAACAATTTATTAGAGTAGCGGTGAGCTCCGATCGGCAGATTAGGGGTTAATACTTGAAGTTAGCTGTCGGCGATGTTAGGGAGGGCAGATTAGGGGTTAATACTATTTATTATAGGGTTATTGAGGCGGGAGTGAGGCGGATTAGGGGTTAATACATTTATTATACTAGCGGTGAGCTCCGGTCGGCAGATTAGGGGTTAATTATTGTAGGTAGCTGGCAACGACGTTGTGGGGGGCAGATTAGGGGTTAATAAATATAATATAGGGGTCGGCAGTGTTAGGGGCAGCAGATTAGGGGTACATAACTATAATGTATGTTGCGGCGGTGTAGGGAGCGGCAGATTAGGGGTTAATAATAATATGCAGGTGTCAGCGATAGCGGGGGCGGCAGATTAGGGGTAAATAAGTGTAAGGTTAGGGGTGTTTAGACTCGGGGTACATGTTAGAGTGTTAGGTGCAGATGTAGGAAGTGTTTCCCCATAGAAAACAATGGGGCTGCGTTAAGAGCTGAACGCTGCTTTTTTGCAGGTGTTAGGTTTTTTTTCAGCTCAAACAGCCCCATTGTTTTCTATGGGGGATCGTGCACGAGCACGTTTTTGAAGCTGGCCGCGTCCGTAAGTACCGCTGGTATCTAGAGTTGCAGTGGCGTTAAATTATGCTCTACGCTCCCTTTTTGGAGCCTAACGCACTGAAAACCCAGCCATTCTGTAAACTCTAAATACCAGCGGTATTTAAATGGTGCGGGAGAAAAAAAGCACGCGTAGCTAATGCACCCCTTTGGCCGCCAAACTCTAAATCTAGCCGTCAGTGATTAGCACTATTATACAGGCTCGTTCCACTCATAATTATTCTTGGCATTCTTTCAGAATTCCTAAAATTTTACAGTTTCTTCAGGATGGTTTGGATAAGGGTTTGTCTGCAAATACTTTGAAAAGGACACATTTCTGCTCTCTCTGACTTATTTCATAGAAAGATTGCTAAACTTCCTGATATTCACTGTTTTGTCCAGGATTCATATCAAACCTGTTATTAAATCTATTTCTTCTCCTTGGAGTCTCAATTTGGTTTTGAAGATTTTACAGGCTTCTCCATTTGAGCCTATGCATTCTCTGGATATTAAATTACTCTGTCTGCTCTCTCTTGTGAGTCTCCTTCTCTGATTTTCCATCGAGATAAAGCTATTTTGCGGACTTCATTTCAATTTTTGCCTAAATCTGTGAATTCTAACAACATGAATAGGAAAAGTGTTGTTCCTTCTTTGTGTCCTATTCCTAAGAATACTCTTGAAAGATGTTTACATTCTTTGGATGTGGTAAGAGCTTTGAAATATTATATTGAGGCTACTAAAGATTTCAGAAAGACTTCTAGTCTATTTGTTATTTTTTCTGGCTCCAGGAAAGGTCAGAAAGCCTCTGCTATTTCTCTGGCATCTTGGTTGAATCTTTTGATTCACAAAGCTTATTTGGAGGTGGGTCTGTCTCCGTGTCATAGAATTACAGCTCATTCTACTAGATCAGTTGCCACTTCTTGGGCTTTCAACAATGAAGCTTCAGTTGATCAAATTTGCAAAGCAGCAACTTGGTCTTCTTTGCATACTCTTACTAAATTTTACCATCTTGATGTGTTTGCTTCTTCGGATGCAGCCTTTGGTAGAAAGGTTCTTCAGGCAGTTGTCTCAGTTTGATTCTAGTGCCTTTGATTTTAGTTTTTTTGAAATTTTTACCGAAAACGTAATTATTTTTTTTAATTTAATTTCACAGCGGATTTAGCTGTTTTTATTTTATTCCTCCCTCTCTAGTGACTTGAGGATTTCCACATCTTGGGTATTATATCCCATACGTCACTAGCTCATGGACTCTTGCCACTTACATGAAAGGAAACATAATATATGTAAGAACTTACCTGATAAATTAATTTCTTTCATAGTGGCAAGAGTCCATGAGACCCACCCTATTTTTTGTGGTTATGTTTTTTTGTATAAAGCACTTTATTTTTTTCCAATTCCTCTTTTTGCATGCTTTTTACTCCTTCTTTTACACCTCACTTCTTGGCTACACGTTAAACTAAGGTATGAGTGAGGTGGGAGGTGTATTTATAGGCATTTTGATGTTTGGGAAACTTTGCCCCCTCATGGTAGGAATGTATATCCCATACGTCACTAGCTCATGGTCTCTTGCCACTATGAAAGAAATGAATTTATCAGGTAAGTTCTTACATAAATTATGTTTTTTTTTACTTATTACTGGCCCAGATCCATTAAAGCTGGACTTGTGGAAGTTGTGGATGAATGCAATGCAGAATATATTTATATTCATTCATTAAATTCATCATAGATGGTGAGATTGGTCATACAATACATTGATTTACAGCCAAACTGAGGACTATTTACATTTAATTTTAATGTATTTAAATTACATAGACCACATAGTAGCTCCACATTGCTTTGCATCTGGCTATACTCTACCTTTACGTGTTAGTAATTTATCTCTCCCAAACTGCAACACACAAGGCGCTCCTCTTCTCCATAACTGACTTATTCCTGTCTTGTCTGGGAGGATTCTGGTAGGACTGCATATACATATATAGGTTTGTCACTTATGTATAAGAATAAGCAATATATATTATTAATTAATTGCAGTTTAATTATGAAAACAGTACTTATTGTTATTTTAATAGACAGTCTACATTATGCTTACTGTTGCTGCTTAAAATATTTTTTGGATCTCTGTACCTGTATGCGAATGTGAGCCTAGTTTTTTTACCTCCATCATTCCTCATCTGAAATAGTACCCAACAGGAATGCCCGTTGCCTCCTCTCCTATTTTGAAGTTAGTTATATTGTGTGGGGAGTTGACTTGTTTATTTTTCAGAAAACTCATGGCTGGGGAGCATTGTGGCATTACAAATTAGGTTAGATGGCACACACTACACATAGTTTATAATATTTTTCCTGCTTCCTTTTCTAATTGTTGGCGTATGTGTGGTTCTGTAGGTATGGCGTTAATACTCTGTGGTCCTGTGGGGTGATCATGGTCTTTGGAACAGAGTACTTGGCTGTGCTCTATGTTTAATTTTAAGTTCTTGCTTAAGCAAGGCACTCCTGATATTTATTTCCTCCTGCAGGTGAAATATTTGAGAATTAATAATTATTCATTTGGTGACACCTTAGGTGTTACCACTTTATTATAAGATAGTCCTAGTTGGATTTCTGTGCACTTAATATTGATTTCCAGAGGTTAATTATAATGCTGAGGAGCCGATTTATGAAGCTCCATATGGAGTTTGATGCCCCTTTTTCCGCTGCTCCATAACTTGTCTGCCTGCTCTGAGGCCGCAGATACAAATCAACTTGATCGAATTGATTGACACCCCCCTGCAAGAACTGCTGGTGCAATGATAAATGCCAACAGCTTATGCTGTCGGCATTTATCGATGTGCAGCGGACATGATACGCTACATTGTATCATGTCCGCTCTCACTTACATAAATAGGCCCCATAGCCATTTCTTTGTCCTATTGTTTTAAAGCAAATGTAAACGACATGGTTTCTGTTCTAGTTGATTTTGTATCACACATGAGGCTTGTTATTAATGTGTTATTGGCTTTGTATGGAACATTTCAATATAAATTAATTAAATAATAAAAAAAATAATGTTATTATAGTGTGTTCGATCTTGTTTAGTTCGTTTGAAATAAACATCGGCTAGATTACGAGTTTTGCGGTAAGAGCTGCTCGGTGCTAACTTGCAAGTTATTGTCACCGCTCACCTCCCTATAGCGCTGCTATTACAGGTTTTCATAAACCCGGCTTTAGCAGGCAATAAGTGAGCGTTGAGCAAAATTGAGCTCCATAACGCACTCCAATACCAGCACTGCTTTGAGATGGTTTTACGTGCTCGTGCACAATTTCCCCATAGACATCAATGAGGAGAGCCGGCTGAAAAAAAGCCTAACACCTGCAATAAAGGAGCGTAAAGCTCCGTAACGCAGCCCCATTGATTCCTATGGGGAAACAAAAGTTATGTTTACACCTAACACCCTAACATAAACCCCGAGTCTAAACACCCCTAATCTGCCGCCCCCCAACATCGCCGACACCTACGTTATACTTATTAACCCCTAACCTGCCGCCCACAACATCACCGCCACCTACATTACACTTATTAACCTCTAATCTGCCGCCCCTAACATCGCCGCCACCTACATTACACTTATTAACCCCTAATCTTCCGCCCCCAACGTTGACGCCACTATACTAAAGTTATTAACCCCTAACCCTAAGTCTAACCCTAACGTAACCCTAACACCCACTAACTTTAATGTAATTAAAATAAATCTAAATAAAAATTGCAATCATTAACTAAATAATTCCTATTTAAAACTAAATACTTACCTGTAAAATAAACCCTAAGCTAGCTACAATATAACTAATAGTTACATTGTATATATCTTAGGTTTTATTTTTATTTCACAGCTAAGTTTGTATTAATTTTAACTAGGTAGACTAGTTAGTAAATAGTTATTAACTATTTACTAACTACCTAGTTAAAATAAATACAAATTTTACCTGTAAAATAAAACCTAACCTGTCTTACACTAACACCTAACCTTACACTACAATTAAATCAATTACATTTATTAAATACAATTAACTAAATTACACAAAATAAAAAAGAAATTATCAAATATTTAAACTAATTACACCTAATCTAATAGCCCTATCAAAATTGCCCCAAAGAAATCAGCTCTTTTACCTGTAAAAAAAAAAATGCAAGCACCCCTCCAACAGTAAAACCCACCAACCAACAAACCCCGCAAATAAAATCCTATCTAAAAAACCTAAGCTCCCCATTGCCTTGAAAAGGGCATTTGGATGGGCATTGCCCTTAAAAGGGCATTTAGCTCTTTTTCCGCCCAAACCCTAAGCTAAAAATAAAACCCACCCAATAAACCCTTAAAAAAAACTAACACTAACCCCCGAAGATCCACTTACAGCTTTTGAAGACCCGACATCCATCCTTAACGAAGCGGCAGAAGTCCTCAGCGAAGCCAGCAGAAGTCCTCATCCAAGGGGGCCGAAGTCTTCATACAAGCCGACAGAAGTCTTCTGTAACAATCAACTCACTTGTAATTGTAACAACCAAGATATCATGTAAAATTGAGGATGTGTTACAAGAGTTGAGGATGACAGTACACTATATGCTTTTAGTGAACTGTATAACACTTGTTGTTAATTTTGCCGGACAGCTAGCTCCCAGTAACCGGAGTGTCTATTAGTGGGAGTTGATTTTGGCAGGTATTCGTAGCAATGGATATACAGAGATAAACAGTACTGCAGAGGTTAATTGTATTTCAGGATGCAGTTAGTAGAAGAGAGTTCACGGTTAAATGCAAGCAGCTTCACTATACAAATCTTACACTTGTAGTATGTTTAAGTGTACTTCAGAAGAGAGTTGCACAATGTGTTTATGAAAGTTTATACAGCACCTGTCCAGAAGACGCTGAATGAGAATTTCCCTTTAAGCAAACTGCAGCTGCTGTGAGTGCGATGAGTGCAGCACAAAGATCCGGTCCCAATGAGCTTGGTGAGCAGTGTGAACGCTGTGGTCCCTGCGTTTCCTGTTTGCTGAGTGGCGTGTCACGCCAGGTTGTTAGGAATACTCACAAGCAGACCCTGGATGGGGGAGGTGTGGAGTGAAGTTCTGCTGCAGATATGTAATGTCAGCTCCGGCTGAAATAGAGGTATGCTGATAGAAAAGGAAATAAATACACAGTTTAAATCCTGTTATGCTGTAGAAAAGGTAAGGACTGGAACTGTAGCTATTACACTTCAATAAACCAGCAAAGGACCATGGGAGGAAGCAGGTTTATATTGGGTTCAGGTAGGAAGTTAACAAGATGTAAAGGTGGTATATAGTATTTGCTTGACACATTTAAGGTGGAATAGGAGGATCATGACACATCCCCCCCCCCCCCCCCAAAGATCCATCAAGAAGGGATCAGGGTGCGGGACGATCGGGATGGCACCTATGAAAGAGAGACACCAGCTGGGGAGCCGAGAGGTTGGCTGCAGGCTCCCAAGAATCTTCAGAGGAATCAAATCCAGCCCAATGGACAAGGTACTGCAGTTGTCCATTGCATCGACGAGAGTCCAAAACCGAATGTACTTCATATTCAGGATCCGGCGTCGGGGACACCAGAGCAGGAAGAGGCAGAAGACGAGAGGTATCACAGGGTTTGATCAATGATATATGAAAAGTCGGGTGGATGCGGTAAGTAGCAGGGAGCTGTAAGGTAACAGTAAGTGGGTTGCGAATGGCTACAATTGGAAAAGGACCAACAAAGAGATTGTTAAACTTCCTGCATGGTGAGGGTATTCTAAGATTTTTTTGTGCTCAACCAAACCATGTCCCCAACCTGGTAATTAGGTTGTGGACGATGCCGTAAATCATAGTAGCGCTTTTGAGAAGCTTGTGCATGCTTGATATTGCTTTGGACCACATTGTATGTTAGTTTAATAGAATTGATGAGATCATTAACCTGAGGACAAGGAGTGTGAAAGGATGATAAGGGATGGAAACGTGGATGGAGTCCTGAGTTGATATAGAAAGGTGAAAATCCGGTAGAAGAGTTAGTAGTATTATTGTATGCGAATTCCGCTTGAGGTATGAAGGAGACCCATGATTCGTGGGTGCTAGAGCAGAAGCATCTTAAGTACTGCTCTAGCCACTGGTTGGTCCTCTCACAGAGACCATTTGACTGAGGGCGGTATGAGGTGGTGAGATGTTGCTGAATGGAAAGAGAGGAACAGAGAAATTTCCAAAACTTTGAGGTGAACTGCGAGCCTCTGTCACTCAATACAGATGTAGGTAATCCGTGAAGGCGCACAACCTCTTTGATAAACAGCTCGGCGGTTTGTTGTGCTGTAGGGAGAGAGTCAGTTGGTATGAAATGAGCCATACCAGAAAATAGATCCACTACGACAAATATGGCAGTCTTTCCTTGGGATTTAGGGAGGTCAACAATAAAGTCCATAGAGAGGCATTTCCATGGGCAATCTGGAATGGGTAGATTTTGTAATAGGCCAATAGGCAATTGGTGTGAAGGCTTAGAGGTCTGACAGGTGGGGCAGGACTTGATATAGGCTTTTACTGAATGTTTCATGGAGGGCCACCAAAAATGTCTTTGTAGGAGATCCAGTGTCTTTTGTACACCTAAGTGTCCAGCCAGTGTAGAATCATGTGTGAGTTGTAAAGCCTTGTCACGGAGAGAGGGAGGTATGTAAAACTTAGAGTTGTTACATAGGATACCATTGTCATCCATAGATAAAGTGTAGGAACTTGTAGTGGGATCCAATTGTTGTTGGGTTTTGAGCTCTGAAAAATCCTTGGACATGAAACCAATGAAGGATGTTTTAGGGATTATAGTTGTGTAGGAAGGATCAGAGTGGGGCTTATGGTCCTTGCGTGAGAGTGCGTCAGCTTTACCGTTTTTTGAACCGGGGCGGTAGCTTATGGTAAAATTGAACCGGGAGAAGTAGAGGCTCCAACGAAGTTGGCAAGCAGAGAGAGTGCGATTGGTTTGGAGGTATTGGAGATTTTTGTGATCGGTGAGAATAGTTATAGGGTGTTCTGCCCCCTCCAGTAAGTGTCTCCACTGATCAAAGGATGACTTGATGGCTAATAACTCTTTTTCCCCTGTGGGGTAATTCAACTCAGCAGGTGTTAAAAGTCTGGAGAAATAACAAACAGGATGGATCTGTTTGTCAGGAGAGGACCTTTGAGAAAGAACTGAACCGATGACATATTCGGAAGCATCAACTTCTAATATGAACTGAGCTTTGCTGTTTGGTAATTGAAGAATAGGTGATGACACAAACAGGGACTTGAGGTCTTTGAAGGCTTTTTGAGACTGGGGGGTCCAGAGGAAAGGTTTTGTCATCTTTGTGAGATTTGTTAATGGCTTACTGATAGCTGCGAAATTATGGAAAAAGCGCCTGTAAAAGTTTGCAAAGCCTAAGAAGCGTTGTACTTCTTTGATAGTGGTTGGTGTAGGCCAAGATGTGATGGCTTTGATTTTATTGTCTTCCATCATAATGGTACTTTGACTGATACGGTAACCTAGGAATGAGACCTCTGTAACATGGAAGAGACATTTCTCTAATTTTACGTAAAGACTATGGCCTAGATTTGGAGTTCGGCGGTAAAAGGGCTGTTAACGCTCCGCAGGCTTTTTTCTGGCCGCACCATAAATTTAACTCTGGTATCGAGAGTTTAATCAAATGCTGCGTTAGGCTCCAAAAAAGGAGCGTAGAGCATTTTTACCGCAAATGCAACTCTCGATACCAGAGTTGCTTACGGACGCGGCCGGCCTCAAAAACGTGCTCGTGCACGATTCTCCCATAGGAAACAATGGGGCTGTTTGAGCTGAAAAAAAAGCGTTCAGCTCCTAACGCAGCCCCATTGTTTCCTATGGGGAAACACTTCCTACGTCTGCACCTAACACTCTAACATGTACCCCGAGTCTAAACACCCCTAACCTTACACTTACTAACCCCTAATCTGCCGCCCCCGCTATCGCAGACCCCTGCATATTTTTTTTAACCCCTAATCTTCCGCTCCGTAAACCGCCGCCACCTACGTTATCCCTATGTACCCCTAATCTGCTGCCCTAACATCGCCGACCCCTATATTATATTTATTAACCCCTAATCTGCCCCCCACAACGTCGCAGCCAGCTACTTACAATAATTAACCCCTAATCTGCCGACCGCAAAGCGCCGCCACCTACGTTATCCTTATGTACCCCTAATCTGCTGCCCTAACATCGCCGACCCCTATATTATATTTATTAACCCCTAATCTGCCCCCCTCAATGTCGCCGACACCTGCCTACACTTATTAACCCCTAATCTGCCGAGCGGACCTGAGCGCTACTATAATAAAGTTATGAACCCCTAATCCGCCTCACTAACCCTATCATAAATAGTATTAACCCCTAATCTGCCCTCCCTAACATCGCCGACACCTAACTTCAATTATTAACCCCTAATCTGCCGACCGGAGCTCACCGCTATTCTAATAAATTGATTAACCCCTAAAGCTAAGTCTAACCCTAACACTAACACCCCCCTAAGTTAAATATAATTTTTATCTAACGAAATAAATTAACTCTTATTAAATAAATGATTCCTATTTAAAGCTAAATACTTACCTGTAAAATAAATCCTAATATAGCTACAATATAAATTATAATTATATTATAGCTATTTTAGGATTAATATTTATTTTACAGGCAACTTTGTAATTATTTTAACCAGGTACAATAGCTATTAAATAGTTAAGAACTATTTAATAGTTACCTAGTTAAAATAATAACAAATTTACCTGTAAAATAAATCCTAAGCTAAGATATAATTAAACCTAACACTACCCTATCAATAAATTAATTAAATAAACTACCTACAATTACCTACAATTAACCTAACACTACACTATCAATAAATTAATTAAACACAATTCCTACAAATAAATACAATTAAATAAACTAGCAAAAGTACAAAAAATAAAAAAGAACTAAGTTACAGAAAATAAAAAAATATTTACAAACATAAGAAAAATATTACAACAATTTTAAACTAATTACACCTACTCTAAGCCCCCTAATAAAATAACAAAGCCCCCCAAAATAAAAAATTCCCTACCCTATTCTAAATTAAAAAAGTTACAAGCTCTTTTACCTTACCAGCCCTGAACAGGGCCCTTTGCGGGGCATGCCCCAAGAATTTCAGCTCTTTTGCCTGTAAAAGAATAAATACAATACCCCCCCCCAACATTACAACCCACCACCCACATACCCCTAATCTAACCCAAACCCCCCTTAAATAAACCTAACACTAAGCCCCTGAAGATCTTCCTACCTTGTCTTCACCATACCAGGTTCACCGATCCGTCCTGAAGAGCTCCTCCGATGTCCTGATCCAAGCCCAAGCGGGGGCTGAAGAGGTCCATGATCCGGTCAAAGTCTTCATCCAAGCGGGGCAGAAGAGGATCTTCCATCCGATTGAAGTCATCATCCAGGCGGCATCTTCTATGGTCTTCCATCCGGAGCGAAGCGGCAGGATCCTGAAGACCTCCAGCGCGGAACATCCATCCGGACCGACGACTGAACGACGAATGACTGTTCCTTTAAGGGACGTCATCCAAGATGGCGTCCCTCGAATTCCGATTGGCTGATAGGATTCTATCAGCCAATCGGAATTAAGGTAGGAATTTTCTGATTGGCTGATGGAATCAGCCAATCAGAATCTAGTTCAATCCGATTGGCCGATCCAATCAGCCAATCAGATTGAGCTTGCATTCTATTGGCTGATCGGAACAGCCAATAGAATGCGAGCTCAATCTGATTGGCTGATTGGATCAGCCAATCGGATTGAACTTGATTCTGATTGGCTGATTCCATCAGCCAATCAGAAAATTCCTACCTTAATTCCGATTGGCTGATAGAATCCTATCAGCCAATCGGAATTCGAGGGACGCCATCTTGGATGACGTCCCTTAAAGGAACCGTCATTCGTCGGGAGACAACGGAAGAAGAGGATGGATCCGCGTCGCCTGCTTCAAGATGGACCCGCTCCGCACCGGATGGAAGAAGATTGAAGATGCCGCTTGGAGAAGATGTTTGCCGGTCCGGATGTCCTCTTCTTGCCGGATAGGAGGAAGAGTTTGGAGCCTCTTCTGGACCTCTTCAGCACCGGATGAGGGATCGCCAACCCCCGCGTGGGTTGGATGAAGATGTTGGAGCCAGGACGGATCGGTGAACCTGGTATGGTGAAGACAAGGTAGGAAGATCTTCAGGGGCTTAGTGTTAGGTTTATTTAAGGGGGGTTTGGGTTAGATTAGGGGTATGTGGGTGGTGGGTTGTAATGTTGGGGGGGGGTATGGTATGTTTTTTTTTACAGGCAAAAGAGCTGAAATCCTTGGGGCATGCCCCGCAAAGGGCCCTGTTCAGGGCTGGTAAGGTAAAAGAGCTTGTAACTTTTTTAATTTAGAATAGGGTAGGGAATTTTTTATTTTGGGGGGCTTTATTTTATTAGGGGGCTTAGAGTAGGTGTAATTAGTTTAAAATTGTTGTAAGATTTTTCTTATGTTTGTAAATATTTTATTATTTTTTGTAACTTAGTTCTTTTTTATTTTTTGTACTTTAGCTAGTTTATTTAAATGTATTTATTTGTAGCAATTGTGTTTAATTAATTTATTGATAGTGTAGTGTTAGGTTTAATTATATCTTAGGTTAGGATTTATTTTACAGGTAAATTTGTTATTATTTTAACTAGGTAACTATTAAATAGTTCTTAACTATTTAATAGCTATTGTACCTGGTTAAAATAATTACAAAGTTGCCTGTAAAATAAATATTAATCCTAAAATAGCTATAATATAATTATAATTTATATTGTAGCTATATTAGGATTTATTTTACAGGTAAGTATTTAGCTTTAAATAGGAATCATTTATTTAATAAGAGTTAATTAATTTCGTTAGATTTAAATTATATTTAACTTAGGGGGGTGTTAGTGTTAGGGTTAGACTTAGCTTTAGGGGTTAATCAATTTATTAGAATAGCGGTGAGCTCCGGTCGTCAGATTAGGGGTTAATAATTGAAGTTAGGTGTTGGTGATGTTAGGGAGGGCAGATTAGGGGTTAATACTATTTATGATAGGGTTAGTGAGGCGGGTTAGGGGTTAATAACTTTATTATAGTAGCGCTCAGGTCCGCTCGGCAGATTAGGGGTTAATAAGTGTAGGCAGGTGTCGGCGACGTTGAGGGGGGCAGATTAGGGGTTAATAAATATAATATAGGGGTCGGCGGTGTTAGGGGTAGCAGATTAGGGGTACATAGGGATAACGTAGGTGGCGGCGCTTTGCGGTCGGAAGATTAGGGGTTAATTATTTTAAGTAGCTGGCGGCGACGTTGTGGGGGGCAGGTTAGGGGTTAATAAATGTAATACAGGGGTCGGCGGGGTTAGGGGCAGCAGATTAGGGGTACATAAGTATAACGTAGGTGGCGGTCGGCAGATTAGGGGTTAAAAATTTTAATCGAGTGGCGGCGGTGTGGGGGGACCTCGGTTTAGGGGTACATAGGTAGTTTATGGGTGTTAGTGTACTTTAGGGTACAGTAGTTAAGAGCTTTATGAACCGGCGTTAGCCAGAAAGCTCTTAACTCCTGCTATTTTCAGGCGGCTGGAATCTTGTCGTTAGAGCTCTAACGCTCACTTCAGAAACGACTCTAAATACCAGCGTTAGAAAGATCCCATTGAAAAGATAGGCTACGCAAATGGCGTAGGGGGATCTGCGGTATGGAAAAGTCGCGGCTGAAAAGTGAGCGTTAGACCCTTTAATCACTGACTCCAAATACCAGCGGGCGGCCAAAAGATATTGTTGATAAAATTCTGGAATGTCGCCGGGGCGTTGCACAGACCGAATGGCATAACAGTATATTCAAAAAGACCATACCTAGTCCTAAATGCTGTCAGCCACTCGTCCCCGGACCTTATTCTAACAAGGTTGTATGCGCCCCCTAAGGTCTAGTTTAGTAAATATAGTAGCGCCACTCAACCTCTCAACCAATTCTGGGATTAGAGGTAGCGGGTACCTGTTCTTTATCGTGCGTTTATTTAATTCACAATAATCTATAATAGGTTGTTTTTTACAAAAAAGATGCCGGCACCGGCAGGGGAAGTGGAGGGACGGATGAAACCTTTTTTTAAATTATCAGTTATGTAGTTTTTTAAATGTTGTAACTCAGGTCTGGACAGGGGATAGATATGGCCGTAGGGAATGGTGGCTCCAGGTAACAGGTCAATGGGGCAATCGTAGGACCTGTGTGGAGGTAATGACTCGGCCTCTTTCTGATCGAAGACATCAGAGAAATCTGAATACTGAGGAGGAATAGAAGGAGCAGAGGTAGAGAGTAAATGAGCAGTTGGAAAACAGGTCTTAGAGCAGTAAGAAGAGGGAAAGGATAGAGTAAGTGTGTCCCAATGCACCGAGGGTTGGTGTAACTGTAACCAGGTAATTCCCAGAACTATAGGATAGAGAGGGGATGATATGATTTCAAAGGTAATGGTCTCAGAATGACCAGAGGCAGTAGTAACCAGTAAGGGAATAGTCTGTTGCATGACAGGACCAGATGGTAGATGTGAACCGTCAATAACTTTGAGAGGCAGAGGTGTGCTTTTGAAAGAAGAAGGTATTTTATTAACAGTGACTAAACTTAAATCAATAAAGTTGGCACATGCTCCGGTATCTATGATGGTTTCACACTTTATCCTGTGTTGTTCCCACTGCAAGGATAAGGGTAATGTTAGATAGGCAGTGGCAATATTTTTTGTGTTTAGGCAATGGTTGAAAGGGTGTACCTTACCTATCTTCTGTTTGAATAGTAGTGGACACTCCTTAACAACATGGTCTGCTGATGCGCAATACATGCACAAATTTAATGTACGGCGTCTCAATTTCTCTTGTGGAGAGAGGGGTCCACGTAGAAAACCAATGTCCATAGGTTGCTCAGGTGGTGAAGTAGATGGCGTCTGTAAAACCCTGCGCTGACGGGGGTTAGAGGGGCTTTTTTCTTGCCTCCTCTCCCTAAGTCTACGGTCAATAGTAGTGGTAAGGATGTACAGTTCTTCCAGGCGGTCTGGAATACCTACTCTGGCGAGTTCATCCTTAATGTCTTCGGATAAACCAAGGAAACCTCATTCCAGAGGGAATCTCTGGCCCATATCCTAAAACGAGTGATATACTCTTCAACTGGGGCTTTAAGCTGTTTTAAACCTCTGAGTTTGCCCTCAGCTGTAATCTGGCGGTAGGGATCATCATAAAGAGAGGAGAGGGCTTTAAGGAAGCAGTCCAGGGAATTCAGTATTGGGTCTTGTGACTCATAGAAATAGTCAGCCCAGACCCTTGGCTCTCCCCTAAGGTATGATAGGATGGTTAGTACTTTGGCCCTGTCAGTGGGGTAGGTCCTAGGGTGTAAATCGAAAAGCAATAAGCATGCATTACGAAATTTACGAAAAGTGGAGCGGTCCCCTGAGAACTTTTCGGGGTATGAAACCTGGGGTTCAGCATGATGGTCATTTCCAGAATTTCTATTTGATAGCACTTCCCTTAAGCAGGCTTTAAGGCTTTGATTTTCCACCTGCAAATCCCTGAAAGCCTGGGTTAGGTTATCCAGCCTTTGATTTAGGCTGTGTAGCTGGGGAGTGACGTCAGTGGGCTCCATGGCTACTATATAAGGCTGGTTTATTATGTAACAATCAACTCACTTGTAATTGTAGCAACCAAGATATCATGTAAAATTGAGGATGTGTTACAAGAGTTGAGGATGACAGTACACTATATGCTTTTAGGGAACTGTATAACACTTGTTGTTAATTTTGCCGGACAGCTAGCTCCCAGTAACCGGAGTGTCTATTAGTGGGAGTTGACTTTGGCAGGTATTCATAGCAATGGATATACAGAGATAAACAGTACTGCAGAGGTTAATTATATATCAGGATGCAGTTAGTAGAAAGAGACCAGGGTTAAATACAAGCAGCTTCAGTTTACAAACAGTAATGCAGAGGTTAATTGTATTTCAGGATGCAGTTAGTAGAGAGAGTTCACGGTTAAATGCAAACAGCTTCACTATACAAATCTTACACTTGTAGTATGTTTAAGTGTACTTCAGAAGAGAGTTGCAGAGTGTGTTTAGGAAAGTTTATACAGCACCTGTCGAGGAGACGCTGAATGAGAATTCCCCTTTAAGCAAACTGCAGCTGCTGTGAGTGCGATGAGTGCAGCACAAAGATCCGCCCCAATGAGCTTGGTGAGCAGTGTGAACACTGTGGTCCCTGCGTTTCCTGTTTGCTGAGTGGCGTGTCACGCCAGGTTGTTAGGAATACTCACAAGCAGACCCTGGATGGGGGAGGTGTGGAGTGAAGTCCTGCTGCAGATATGTAATGTCAGCTCCGGCTGAAATAGAGGTATGCTGATAGAAAAGGAAATAAATACACAGTTTAAATCCTGTTATGCTGTAGAAAAGGTAAGGACTGGAACTGTAGCTATTACACTTCAATAAAACAGCAAAGGACCATGGGAGGAAGCAGATTTATATTGGGTTCAGGTAGGAAGTTAACAAGATGTAAAGGTGGTATATAGTATTTGCTTGACACATTTAAGGTGGAATAGGAGGATCATGACATCTTCATCCAGACTGCATCTTCTATCTTTATCCATCCGGCACGGAGCGGCTCCATCTTCGAATGAAGGTTCCTTTAAGTGACGTCATCCAAGATGCCGTCCCTTGAATTCCGATTGGCTGATAGAATTCTATCAGCCAATCAGAATTAAAGGTGAAAAAATCCTATGAGCTTGCATTCTATTGGCTGTTCCAATCAGTCTACCTAGTTAAAATAAATACAAACTTAGCTGTGAAATAAAAATAAAACCTAAGTATTAGTTATATTATAGTTAGCTTAGGGTTTATTTTACAGGTAAGTATTTAGTTTTAAATAGGAATTATTTAGTTAATGATTGTAATTTTTAATTAGATTTATTTTAAATATTTGTTAAAGTTAGTGGTGTTAGGGTTAGGTTTAGGGTTTAATAACTTTAGTATAGTGGCAGCGATGTTAGGGACAGCAGATTAGGGGTTAATAACAGTAATGTAGGTTGCGGCGATGTTAGGGACAGCAGATTAGGGGTTAATAATATTTAACTAGTGTTTGCGATGCGGGAGTGCGGCGGTTTAGGGGTTAATATGTTTATTATAGTGGTGGCGATGTCAGGAGCGTTAGATTAGGGGTTAATAATTTATTTTAGTGTTTGCGATGCGGGAGGGCCTCATTTTAGGGGTTAATAGGTAGTTTATGGGTGTTAGTGTACTTTTTAGCACTTTAGTTATGAGTTTTATGTTACGGCTTTGTAGCATAAGACTCATAACTACTGACTTTCAGGTGGCGGTACGAATCTTGTAGTTATAGGGTGTACCTCTCACTTTTTGGCCTTCCAGGCAGACTCTTAATACCGGCGCAAAGGAAGTCCCATTGAAAAAGGACTTGTGGAAAGCTACGGTAGTTCAGCTTCAGGCTTGCCGGAATCAGGAGTTAAGAAGCAGCGGTCATAAGACTGCTGCTTCTTAACTCGTTCGCCACCTCTTAGGTGGCAGACAGCAATCATTCCGAAACAATCGGGATGATTGACTCCCCTTGCCCCTAATCTGCAGGGGGCGGCATTGCACAAGCATTTCACAAGTAATGCTTGTGCAATGATAAATGCCGACAGCATATGCTGTCGGCATTTATTGATGTCTGCCCGCACATTGATAAATCGACCCCTATACCTGGTATCTTTGGTCATGAAAGTACTTAAAGGACCAGTAAGCTAAGATTATTTTTTTTGAAGGCTCAGTAATTATACATTGTTTGCATCTACGTGATAAGATATTTATTATATATACAGTTCATAAGCAATATAAATATATACAATTAGAACCAGATTAGTAGTGGAGCGCAATTTAACACTTTCGCTAGATCGCTAATTGTGCTAAAAGCCGAACTTATAACTTATTCCACCATAGAAGTCAATGGAGCAAAAAATGTGAAAGGAAAAAACTACAACCCAACTCGCACAAACCTGATTGCATATTCTCATTTATGCTAACACTATGCTAACACTACATGAAAATATGAATATTTCACATTCCAATGTTCTGCACATAGCAGCATATGTTCTATTTATTCATAAATACATATTTCTAAATATATCTGATTGGTTTTGGTACAGTATATATCTACACCTCTATATAATATAATATAATATATATATATATATATATATATATATACTGTCAAGACAAAAAGCACTCTCTGGTTTTGAAAAACAAATAGTATATTTACTAGCGTGACGTTTTGAGGTATTCACCCCTTCCTCAGACAAACTGAAAGTGAACAGTGAAAAGTTATATACACATACAAAGTCAAAAAACCCTCCCCTCATAAGTGCACCCAATCACAAACAAAGCCACCTGATTGGTGGTTTGAGACACACCCTCAATACCATTCAGGTGTGTAAATAAAGTACATAAAATACAATCAAGAAAAAAAAAAAATTCAATCAAGAATTAGTGTAAATAATAGCACCCTTCAAAAAAACATACATATGAAATTGGTATACAAATATATGGCATCAATCCTTCTTAAATTCATTATATTATATCACCAGCTGTTCATATTATATGCGTGGAAGAAAAAACCATACAAGCCTGATTATAAGATCAAGAGAAATGCCAAAAGTGGCTTGTGCTGTGTTCAGACCGTTTTACTTAGGAAGTGAATAATCAGTGTGTGTTAGAAAGAAAATAAAGAAAAACTACATTATAAACGGAAATATGGACAGAACTGAGTACCTGGATCAGAGGGGCATGAAAACTTTTACTGTGATCTCATGAGATTTCATACATTTCCTTTACTTTCAACTTGTAATACCAGTGAAAACTAATGCAAAAACCCAATATTGCACACGCGCAAACGTTTGCACTCCACTCATAATCTGGCCCTTAGTTTTTATTTTAATTGTTATTTTCCCTTACCTTTTACACGTATAATTTATTTTTCTGCCCCCCCCCTCCAAGCAGCTCTATTGGAGGGAGGGTTAAAAAGTACTATTGTTTCAGCCCACAACCATGCTGCCGCTCTCCCACCTGAGCTCACTCGCAACTAAAACTTGCCTGCCTCTCTTTCCGTCTTGTCATAGCTTGCACACCTGTGTGACCGAGCACTAATTAGAGAGAGAGCGCAAGAGTAAAAAACGTGCATGCGCTGGGTGTCTGCTCTGTGAAGCTAGGCCAATGAATAAAAGAAGCACACTTGCGACTGGAAGCCACACAGCGTGGTCGGTATTTATCCTATTGGCTGGACATTAAAGGGATTTTAAACAGTTTTTTTTTTTTTTTTCATTTTTATAGTAATAAAAAAGACACTAAGCAGTGTCTTATATGTAATATAAATAATTGCGATATCTATTATTCATCATTTTAAATAGATTTTACCTTTTTATTTCTTTTTTTTACACTTCATTTGTGCAGTGTCTGTTACTTCCTCTTACAGCCCTACAAAAGGAGGAGGCATCTGCAGGAAGGCTTTATCTATCCTGATGTCATACAACTTCTGAAATGACATGTGCTGGTTTAATATCAAGTGAATAGACTAATTAAAGTAATAGGAAAGGCATTATTAAATTTGCATGATTCAGATAGAGCATGTAATTTTAACACACTTTAAAAGGGACATTAAACACAAATTGTAAACTACATGATTATGAACCTTCATATATAAGAATAACTTTGCAATGAAAACTGCTACCTTGTTTTGTTAAACGAGTATATTGTTTTATATTCTATTCTTTTAACTGATTTCCCTGTCCCTCAGAACAATAGAACCTTTTCGAACCAATCACAAACTAATATCAGATATAGCACAAACTCTGTGGAGACTGGGGTAGCCTGGTCACTTGTATTGTATGTTTAACACTGATTCAACTTAGTTACTATTGCAAAGAATGATTTCCTATCATGATGGTTGATGCAAAACTGATAATCCACCTTTTAAAAGCATGTGGCACCAGAGAAGCTTAGGGAGGGAGGGGAAATGTGAATAAAAGCTCACATAAATTGCCTTAAAGTATAAACCCAAGCCTCCCTGGGAGAAAGTGAAACAAGCATAGTTTTTAAATAATGTATATTGCAATAATGTTTCACTTGCAACAATGAAACATTTTGTGCATTGTTGAAATTTCAAGTTTGATGGTCCTTTAATTTAACTCTTATTTTCAAATATACTTTATTCTCTTAGTAGCTAACTGTTGATTGGTGCCTGCACACATTCGTCTCTTGTGATTGACTCACTAGTTGTGTTCAGCTAGATCCCAGGATTGCAAGAGAATAAAGCAAATTTCAGCTTGTAATTAACCAAAACCCACTTAGCCATAAATTTTGCTCTTTCGCTCCTTTTACTGAGGAAGAAGTTTCTGCCCTTATACTGTCCTCTAACCTCACTACCTGTCCCCTCGACCCCATCCCCTCACAGCTTCTCCACTCCCTCTCTTCTACCCTTTCCCCTATACTCAAACACATCTTCAACCTCTCCCTCAGCACCGGTATATTTCCCTCATCTCTAAAACATGTAATGCTCACACCTATCCTCAAATAACCTTCTCTCAATCCAACCTCTCCTTCTCACTACCGCACTATTTCCCTACTCCCTCTTTTCCAAAAGCTAGTATATGCACGTCTATCTTATTTCCTTACATTAAACTCCCTCCTTGACCCACTGCAATCTGGATTTCACCCCAATTCCTCCACAGAGAAAGCAATCGTTAAGGTAACCAACAACCTACTTACAGCACAATCCAAAGGTCACTTCTCGCTGCTTATCCTCCTTGATATATCTGCAGTCTTTTGATACTGTTGACCACCCTCTTTTGCCTCAAATCCTCCAATCCTTCTGCATTTGCGACACAGCTCTCTCTTGGTTCTCTTCCTACCTTTCTAACTGTACCTTTAGTGTAGCCTCTGGGGCATCCTCTGCCACATTACCACTTTCTGTTGGGGTACTGCAAGGCTCTGTCCTCTTTCCTTTTCTTTTCTCAATCTACATGTAATCAGGTTCTTTAATAAAGTCCCTTTGGTTTCAATATCATTTGTATGCTGATGACACCCAAATCTACCTCTCTGCACAAGATCTAGCTCCTTCCTTGCTAAGCCGTGCCACTAACTGTCTTTCTCATGTCTCATACTGGATATCCTCTCACTACCTTAAGCTAAATCTCTCCAAAACTGAGCTTCTTTCCCCCCCCCTTTTTCCTAAATCTCCATACCCCATTTCTCTATTACTGTCGATAACTCCATCATTACCCCTACCCCGCATGCCTGATGTCTTAGGGTCACACTTGACTCAGATCTTTCTTTCACTCCTCACTTTCAGTCCTTGGCTAAAGCCTGCCGCTTCCACCTTAAAAACATCTCTAAAATGAGGCATTTCCTTCCATAAGACACAACTTAGCTCCTTTACAATCCATAATGAATGCCTCTGCCAGTCTCATCTTCCCTACATGTCGCTCTTCATCTGCTACACCTCTCTGCCAATCCCTTCACTGGCTTCCTCTTGCCTCCTGGAATAAAAACAAACACAACTGCACTGCTCCCCCCTATATCTCAGACATTGGGGCATATTTATCAAGCTCCGTATGGAGCTTGATACCCCGTGTTTCTGGCGAGCCTGCAGGCTCGCCAGAAACAGCAGTTATGAAGCAGTGGTCACAAAGACCGCTGCTCCATAACCTGTCCGCCTAGTCTGAACTGGCAGACAGACATCGCTGGAAATCAACCTGCTGGCGGCCGATTGGCCGTGAGTCTGCAGGAGGCGGCGTTGCACCAGCAGCTCTTGTGAACTGCTGGTGCAATTCTGAACACGGCGAGCGTTGATAAATATGGGCCTTTGTCTCTAGATACTCTCCCTCCCAACGCTCTGCTCACAATCTCCTCCTCTCTTGTTACCTCCTCACATTTCCGTTTACAAGACTTCTCCAGACTGGCTCCCATCTTTTGGAACTCTCTGCCTCGCTCTACAAGACTTTCCCCTAGTTTTGCAAGCTTCAAGTTCTCCCTAAAGACTCTACTATTCAGGGATGCATACAACCAACACTAACCTTTCCTAACTCAATTTCTATCCCCTTGAACCCCTTAGCATGTAAGCCTATGTGCGCAGCTGTTTGTAGATCACCTTCATAAGAGCTGACTACAACAGTACAACTTTCGGCAGGGCCCTCTACCCATTTGATCTCTATATAGGTTTATCTTGTATAAACGAAAAAAATAGTTCATGATCCGTAGGTATAATGAATAAAAATAGACTTTATTGGTAACATCCATTAAAACACATGTTAGAATAAAAGACTAACAGGTTTTACGCGTTTCGGCAGGAGCCGTATTCATAAACCTGTTAGGACAAATGCATCACAAGTTTAAAAAGCATGTTCTCAGTAACTATTGGCCGGTGCTGAACACTCCTTCCAATAAGTTTAACTCATACCACTCCAAAGTCACATATACAAAACTAGAAGGTTGGATACAAAGGGAAACATCAGATGAAGGATATTAACAATGCATAGATAACTGAACAAATAAATACATTCATTACAAAACAATGTTATGATAATAATAAATGAAAAATTGAAAAAAGTGTGAGATAAACTCATAATTAATTAATGTCATTATCATTTAAACCTTATAATTTCAAAATATCACTAATTTATCCAAACAATATTCAAAATTCAGAATTAAAATAAAAATTCAATCTGGCATATAACTGTCTGTGAGTGAATATATGATTAGTGATAAATATATATATATATATAAGATATATATATATATATATATATATATATAAAAGGATGAATGTATGTAAAGCATAGAGACTTGAAAAAAGACATGAAAAAACAGCATAACAAAACAAAACAAAATGATGAGATGATAATGTCAGTAAAAGCATCAGTGTTTGTGGAACACACAAGGATGGTTGACACTGTACGTAAAGCTCAGAACCTAAATACTCCTAGTGATAAAATTGCATATATATGTATCCACAAACTAAAAAGATGCTGATTATCAAGTCTCCATACTTAACACAAATACATCAAAAAGATAATCATAACAATAAATGATAATGTATATTTATTTATTTCCAATGATTGATGATATCATATTCTGAATTAAAACCATGGGGGATTTGTGTTTTTAATTTCATAATCCAATAGACTTCTTGACGTGCTAAGATTTGATCTTTATCTCCACCTCTGGTGGGTAATGTTATTGCCTCAATTGCTCTCCATTTAAAGGAAGTAACATCCCTTTGATGTACTTCCAGAAAATGCCTAGACAGTGCTGAACAGGGTTTGTCATATTTAATGTAGCCCAAATGTTCACGTATACGGGTTCTAACGTCTCGACTAGTCATGCCAACATACTGCTTTGAGTGTTCAGTACACTCAATTAAGTAAATGACATAGCTAGTCGAGCATTTGACACAGCCTTTTGTGAGAAATGATTCGCGTGAGACACAAGAGTAGAATTCTCGGCCCTCAGTCAGAAAATCACAGGCTTTACATCTATGGTTACCACATTTGTATGTGCCGTTTACTAGTAACCAAGACCCTGTGTTTCTCTTCAAGCTTGGTAACTGGCTGGGGGCAAGAATGTTGCCCAAGGTAAGATTTCGAGAGTATACACACCTAAACCCTTTTTCAACAGTATCTTTTAAACCGATATCCCCCAACAAAATAGGGAAATATTTTTTTACAATATCACAAACTGAAGTATAATCAGAAGAATATTTTGTGATGAAAGATAAGTCCTTATCTTCAGTATTGATTCGAGACTGGTTACTTAAGGGAGGTCTGCCATCTTCCAGAGTTTTTTTTAGCTATGTGGTTAAGCATTCTAAGCGGATATCCTCGCGATTTGAGTCTATCCTTAATGTTTATACTTTCTGTTTCATAATCTTGTTCTCTGCTGCAAATCCTACGTGCCCTAAGGAATTGACCTTTGGCAATCCCTTTGAACACGTGTGAAGGATGAGCGCTTTTATTGTGCAGAATAGTATTGCCAGAGATTGGCTTCCTATAGAGTGTGGATTGAATTTTGTTACCTACATTGCCACCACTTAAGGTGATATCCAAGAAATTCACCTTATTTTTTTGCCACTCAAATGTAAAATTCAATCCATTATCACTGGCATTTAGATACGCAACAAATTCAGAAGCTCTAGCCTCTGTTGATGACCAGATGAAAATAAGGTCATCTATGAAGCGTTTATAGACAACTATTTCTTCCCAGAAGGGGTTTCTCTCATCATACAGAAACATGTATTCAAGCCAGCCCATGAATAAGTCTCTGCCAATTCTGAACACGACGAGCGTTGATAAATATGGGCCTTTGTCTCTAGATACTCTCCCTCCCAACGCTCTGCTCACAATCTCCTCCTCTCTTGTTACCTCCTCACATTTCCGTTTACAAGACTTCTCCAGACTGGCTCCCATCTTTTGGAACTCTCTGCCTCGCTCTACAAGACTTTCCCCTAGTTTTGCAAGCTTCAAGTGCTCCCTAAAGACTCTACTATTCAGGGATGCATACAAGCGCAATAACCAAGATGAGGGGAGCTAAAGGTATAATTGGTGGTGGTTGTATGTTACTGTGTAACCTAAATAAAAGTTTATGCTTTAAGCGTTGTAGTTGAAAAAATAATATATTTATTTTAAAACACTTTAAAACATGTGCATAATAAAAGTATAGAGCTCTAATACTTTAAGACATATAAAACAATATACAATATACAATTTGTAATAACAATAATTGAAGATAAAATAGTTGCAAAAATATTGTACAATTATTTGCTTGCTTAAATATTGTACACTTTTTTCTTGCTTTTGTGGTCTATACGGTCTCTTTTGAGGCTTTAAAAGTTTAGTATTATTGTTCTTCTAGTACTCACGATTTTGTCTTGAGTGTAAAAGGCTTTTTAGCTTTATGGGGTTATAAAAAAAACCCGTTGTGAAGGCAATATACGTTTGGAGTAATTACAGCCTTAAAGTTGACAATCTTGCTTTTTGTAGCTTTGGAGGTTAATATGAACAAGCAATTGATTTGTATCTATTTCCTTTGTAAGGCTGATACAATGTATATCTCCAATGGTTGTGCTAAAGAAAAATCTTAGCCGTTTTAACGTTGTTATGGTGCTTGAAAGTTCCTCAATTTTTCGTGGGGGTTTCAAATTGAATTATCCGTTGGTCTCTGAGACTGTATACCCTATTTTATGCTAGTATGCTGTTCAGGGTTTGCAGGAGTCTCTAAGAGGTTTATAGCGTTTGAAAATTCCTCAATCTTTAGCAGTAGTTTGATTGTGAATAACCGTTGGTCTCTGAGACTGTTTACCCTTGTGATTTTGCTGGAGGTTGTTCAGGGTTTGCAGGAGTCTCTAAGAGGCAGTTCTGTCTGTTGTCCGGTGTTTTTCTTCTTCTTTTGCGCTTATTATTTCAAGCGCTAGATAGAGCTGAATCCGTTGAAGGGAAGATAGTTCTTGTCCCACAGTGTGGGCATAAACTGTCAAAGAGGGTGCAGATCTACGCGTTTCGGCGGGTGCCTTTATCAAGATGCCTCTGAGAGTGTTCGCGGTCCTTTTTAAAAAGGGGTAGGTAGGTCCTGATTGGTTAATTACAGATTCTTAGTTGACCAATCTTTGTGCAGACATTTGAGCAGAGTGTTTGGTTATAATTTTTAGCTGTAGTACAGATTTGTGGAGTGATATAATAATAACGTCAGCTAGAATGAAACTTTTAACATATAAAGCTATTCAAAATTTCCTAAGCATAGTTGATCTGAAAGTATGTTTAGTTTGTGTGTGCGCCCTCTAAATGATAGGAATATACAGTATAAATTTGTGAATAGGAAAAGGTAAACTAAATATAATTGTGAGTTGGAAAGAAGGGGGTGTTTTTGTTTTAGGACATATGTGATAACTTAGAATTTTTGTGTCCGCATAAAAATGCTTTAATTATTTTGCTGTTTTGTTGCTGAATGTTGTGTGAAATTTGCGACAAATTTCGATACGTTGATGTGATATGATATATTTCTCTATGAATATATGTAGATATAGGAATATTTAAATCTAAAAGTTTTAGATTAGAAAGTTTAAATCAAACTCCATATTTAATCCATGTGGATATAAAGTTTTAAAGGAGTAAATATATTCCGCTTCTTTTCTAAGTAGGAGGTTTTCTAGATTTCCCCCTCTGGGATTAAGGAAAACTTTTTTGACCCCCCAATATTTCAGGTGGTGGATATTGCCATTATGATATTCAGT
Source organism: Bombina bombina (assembly GCF_027579735.1). NCBI lineage: Eukaryota > Metazoa > Chordata > Amphibia > Anura > Bombinatoridae > Bombina > Bombina bombina. The sequence continues at coordinate 336,016,985 of NC_069502.1, forward strand.
AAAATGTTTATATAGATTGGTGCTAGTTGATTTATGTTCGATATGGTGAAGGTGTTCTCTTATGCGGTCTCTGAGCATACGGCTAGTTTGGCCAAAGTATTGGTAACCACATAAACATTGTAAACAATAAATGACATTCTTATCTGAACAACGTATGATTTCCTTGATGTTGATATATTGGTTGTTATTATTAGATTTCAGAGTTTTAATCTTGCTGCTATGTTTGCATGATTTACAGGATATACATGGAAAGAAGCCTTCAACTTTTTCTTTGTTAAGATCGATTGTATTGGGGTTGTAAATTTCCTTATTTTTGAATTCACTTGGTGATAGTATGTTTTTTAGATTTTTTGCTTTTTTGAAAATGATGTCGGGATTATTTTTCAATCTATGTCCCAAAATTTGGTCATGTTTTATATAATGCCAGTGTTTGTTTAAAATCTTTTTGATTTCATGATGTTGTGAGTTGTATTGTGTAATAAAAGGAATAAATAAGGGATCGTTTTTGCTTTGGTTAGGTGCTGATTTTTGTTTTGGTGCGAGTATCAAGTTCCTATCCATTTCTTTTACTTCTAATTGTGTTTTCTCCAAAGTGTGGATGTTATATCTTTTTTCAATGAATCTTTGTTTTAAAGTTTCTGATTGGGTGGAGTATTGATTAATATCTGAACAATTTTTCCTGATTCTGGTGAATTGATTTTTGGGGATATTTGTTTTCCATTTATTTAGGTGGCAGCTTTTATTGTGTATGTAATTATTGGCATGTTTTTTTAAAAAAGGTTTTGGTTGTAATCATCATATTTTTAATTTCTATTTCTAAGTCCAAATAGTGGATTGAGTTTGTACTAAATTCATGAGTGAAATTAAGGCCTAGTAAGTTGTTATTTAAGTCTTCTAGAAATAATTCTAGAAGTTCAGGTTCGCCTTTCCAAATTATAAATAGATCATCTATATAGCGGTAATATAGCACAAGGTTCGCCCCCCATGGGCTAGAATTTATGTAATTATGTTCAAAATAACCCATGAATAGATTAGCATAACTGGGGGCGAACCTTGTGCCCATAGCAGTCCCCTTGTGTTGTAGAAAAATCTCTTCATTAAATAAAAAAGAGTTGTTATATAATATAAAATGGATACAATCAATTAGGAATTTATTTTGTTCTTTATTTAAATTTGGATCCTTGTCTAAGAAGAAATTTATAGCTTTAAGCCCTTTTTGGTGATCTATGTTTGTGTATAGGGAATTTACATCACATGTTACTAAAAGGAAGTTTTCTTCCCAAGTTATATCTTTTAGGATGTTGAGTAATTGAGTCGAGTCTTTTAGATAGGAGGGTAACTGGGAAATGTATGACTGTAAGAAGAAATCGACATATTGCGAAAGATTTGATGTGAGGGATCCTATGCCTGAAATGATAGGTCGTCCAGGGGGTTTAGTTAAGTTTTTATGGATTTTGGGAAGTATGTAAAAGGTAGGTGAAATGGGGTTTACAATGTTTAGAAAATCTAATTCATTTTTTGTAAGTACTCCTGAGTTAAATGCTTTTATGAGAAGATCTTGTAGTTTTTTTGTTTGGTTTTTTAAGGGATTAGATCTTAATTTTTTATATGTTGTTTGATCATTTAGAAGTCTGTACGATTCCTCTAAATAAAAAGATGTGTCCATAAGGACTATTCCTCCGCCCTTGTCTGCTTGCTTGATGGTGATTTCGTTATTATTTTTTAGATCTTTTATTATTTTTAGTTCCTTTTGGGTCATATTCCACTCTATGAATTTGTTTTGATCTAGTTTGTCTATATCTTGTTTGACCATTTTCTCAAAGAGTTTAATGTCTTCGCCTTTTTCATTTGTGGGATAGAACGTTGAGGGGGCTTTTAGATTAGTGTGTTTAAATTTTTGTTCATTTTCTTTGAGGGTTTTGTTCTCAAGAGGGTTCTTTATGAAATATCTTTTTAAGGTGAGTTTACGTATGTATTGGTTTATGTTTATGAGGGTTTCAAATTTATTTAATTTGCATGATGGGGCAAATGATAAGCCTTTACTTAGAACTGATTTTTGAAGAGGATTCAATTGGTATTTACTTATGTTGAATATTCCTGTATGTTTTATTTCTGTCTTTTCGGGATTTTGTCTAGATTTTCTTCTGTTTCTCCTACCTCTAATCCTCGTTTGTTTCTTACGATTCTTTTTGGGAGGATGCGGTGTGTGTTGGTTTTTGATGTTCCTTCCCCTAAAGGGGCCTGTTCTAAAAAAACTTTCTGTTGTTCTGCATTATGAGGTGCGGGGGACCTTATGTCTTGTTCTAATGGTTGATATCTATTTCTTGTTTGGATTCTCCAATTTGAGTTGGAGTCAAAATGGTTTCTTTTGTAGTTAGTGTAATAAGAGTTTTTATTCTTATTCTTGTATGTGTAGTGGTCAGATTGGTCATAATTGTGTCTATACGGATATTGGTTATCTGGTTTGTAATTCCATTCTCTGTTATCCCATCTATGTTCATAGTTATTTCTTTGATTATAGTTATTTCTGTTGTGGTTTGAATTGTGTTGGTATTCTCTATATGAGTAATTTCTCCTAGGGGTATAACCCCAATCTGTGTTTGAATCGTTGTTCGACAGATCATAATTGTTATGTGAATATTGGTTTGAAAAAGAATTTTTGGGTGTTCTTGTGTCATATCTATTTTGACTTGTAAATTTTTCTTCTGTTTGTGTTTTTGTGTGGTATTGGTCATCGGGGTAATTAGTGTATTGTCTTCTATGATAGTTTTGTTGTTTAATAGATCCTTCTATATTTCGTGTGTCTGATGGAATTTGATTTCTAAATGTCGTGTGATTCGATTGTGGGGGTTTATTTGTATGGTTAGATTTCCCAAATAAATGTGATTTATCTAAAGTTTTTGGAATTGGAGAGGCGACTATTTCAACTGTATTCTCGTATGTGGAATCTATTTCTATTGGAATATCGGTATCTAGAGTTTCAGAGTAGTCTTCCAGATCTCTGTTATATTTAGATGATTTTGTTGCTAGAATATTTTCTTTAAAACTTGAAATGGTGTTAAAAATTTCTTTTTGATTATTTAGGAACTCAGTATTGTTTTCATAAATTTTTAAAATGTTTTTTTGTTGGTCTATTTCCTTTTTAGTCTCACTTAATGTGATGTTTCTAGACTTAATAATTATTTTCATTAATGTTATAGATGCGTTTTCAAGGGTATCAAACCATTCATTAGATAGTTCATCGTTTAGGTTGAATGTACAGTTTTTCTTTAATCTAAGTCCTCTTGGGACCATGTTATTCTCAATATATTTTTCTGTGTATTTGATTTCTATGGTATTTTTTAGTTCTTTAATCAGAAGTTTTTCCAAGTTATCACATAATTCTGTCAGATTTTTGGGAGTATTTGTGTGAGTATTGATATCTTGGTTTTGGTGTTCTATAGAAATACCTTGTAATATTTCCTCTCTTTGTGCAAATATATCCATATTGGTAGTAAAGTGGAAAAATAAGGAGTAAAGTAAAATGTAAAAATAAATATAATGTAAAAAATAAAAATATAAATAAGGACAAGATATGATAGTGTGTCTGGGTCCGAATATCTTTTTGAAGTTAAACTTTGTCTTTAAGTTAACGATTTATAGATAGTATTATATATTCTTTGTATACTCTTTGTGAAAAAACGGTGTGTCTCAAACTCAAATAGAAGGAAATAAGTGATTAGTGAAAAACAAGTTTAGAGTGAGTGCACCTGGTGAGTGTTAATGTTGGGAAAAATTGGTTAATATAACCACGCTCATAAACCCTACAAGTGTGACAGTTGTTCCTTCAAACGACTGTCAAAGAATGAAGCGCAATAACCAAGATGAGGGGAGCTAAAGGTATAATTGGTGGTGGTTGTATGTTACTGTGTAACCTAAATAAAAGTTTATGCTTTAAGCGTTGTAGTTGAAAAAATAATATATTTATTTTAAAACACTTTAAAACATGTGCATAATAAAAGTATAGAGCTCTAATACTTTAAGACATATAAAACAATATACAATATACAATTTGTAATAACAATAATTGAAGATAAAATAGTTGCAAAAATATTGTACAATTATTTGCTTGCTTAAATATTGTACACTTTTTTCTTGCTTTTGTGGTCTATACGGTCTCTTTTGAGGCTTTAAAAGTTTAGTATTATTCTTCTTCTAGTACTCACGATTTTGTCTTGAGTGTAAAAGGCTTTTTAGCTTTATGGGGTTATAAAAAAAAAACCGTTGTGAAGGCAATATACGTTTGGAGTAATTACAGCCTTAAAGTTGACAATCTTGCTTTTTGTAGCTTTGGAGGTTAATATGAACAAGCAATTGATTTGTATCTATTTCCTTTGTAAGGCTGATACAATGTATATCTCCAATGGTTGTGCTAAAGAAAAATCTTAGCCGTTTTAACGTTGTTATGGTGCTTGAAAGTTCCTCAATTTTTCGTGGGGGTTTCAAATTGAATTATCCGTTGGTCTCTGAGACTGTATACCCTATTTTATGCTAGTATGCTGTTCAGGGTTTGCAGGAGTCTCTAAGAGGTTTATAGCGTTTGAAAATTCCTCAATCTTTAGCAGTAGTTTGATTGCGAATAACCGTTGGTCTCTGAGACTGTTTACCCTTGTGATTTTGCTGGAGGTTGTTCAGGGTTTCATGGGTTATTTTGAACATAATTACATAATTACATAAATTCTAGCCCATGGGGGGCGAACCTTGTGCTATATTACCGCTATATAGATGATCTATTTATAATTTGGAAAGGCGAACCTGAACTTCTAGAATTATTTCTAGAAGACTTAAATAACAACTTACTAGGCCTTAATTTCACTCATGAATTTAGTACAAACTCAATCCACTATTTGGACTTAGAAATAGAAGTTAAAAATATGATGATTACAACCAAAACCTTTTTTAAAAAAACAGATGCCAATAATTACATACACAATAAAAGCTGCCACCTAAATAAATGGAAAACAAATATCCCCAAAAATCAATTCACCAGAATCAGGAAAAATTGTTCAGATATTAATCAATACTCCACCCAATTAGAAACTTTAAAACAAAGATTCGTTGAAAAAAGATATAACATCCACACTTTGGAGAAAACACAATTAGAAGTAAAAGAAATGGATAGGAACTTGATACTCGCACCAAAACAAAAATCAGTACCTAACCAAAGCAAAAACGATCCCTTATTTATTCCTTTTATTACACAATACAACTCACAACATCATGAAATCAAAAAGATTTTAAACAAACACTGGCATTATATAAAACATGACCAAATTTTGGGACATAGATTGAAAAATAATCCCGACATCATTTTCAAAAAAGCAAAAAAATCTAAAAAACATACTATCACCAAGTGAATTCAAAAATAAGGAAATTCACAACCCCAATACAATCGATCTTAACAAAGAAAAAGTTGAAGGCTTCTTTCCATGTATATCCTGTAAATCATGCAAACATAGCAGCAAGATTAAAACTCTGAAATCTAATAATAACAACCAATATATCAACATCAAGGAAATCATATGTTGTTCAGATAAGAATGTCATTTATTGTTTACAATGTTTATGTGGTTACCAATACTTTGGCCAAACTAGCCGTATGCTCAGAGACCGCATAAGAGAACACCTTCACCATATCGAACATAAATCAACTAGCACCAATCTATATAAACATTTTACTGAATATCATAATGGCAATATCCACCACCTGAAATATTGGGGGGTCAAAAAAGTTTTCCTTAATCCCAGAGGGGGAAATCTAGAAAACCTCCTACTTAGAAAAGAAGCGGAATATATTTACTCCTTTAAAACTTTATATCCACATGGATTAAATATGGAGTTTGATTTAAACTTTCTAATCTAAAACTTTTAGATTTAAATATTCCTATATCTACATATATTCATAGAGAAATATATCATATCACATCAACGTATCGAAATTTGTCGCAAATTTCACACAACATTCAGCAACAAAACAGCAAAATAATTAAAGCATTTTTATGCGGACACAAAAATTCTAAGTTATCACATATGTCCTAAAACAAAAACACCCCCTTCTTTCCAACTCACAATTATATTTAGTTTACCTTTTCCTATTCACAAATTTATACTGTATATTCCTATCATTTAGAGGGCGCACACACAAACTAAACATACTTTCAGATCAACTATGCTTAGGAAATTTTGAATAGCTTTATATGTTAAAAGTTTCATTCTAGCTGACGTTATTATTATATCACTCCACAAATCTGTACTACAGCTAAAAATTATAACCAAACACTCTGCTCAAATGTCTGCACAAAGATTGGTCAACTAAGAATCTGTAATTAACCAATCAGGACCTACCTACCCCTTTTTAAAAAGGACCGCGAACACTCTCAGAGGCATCTTGATAAAGGCACCCGCCGAAACGCGTAGATCTGCCCACCTGAGTGTGCACCCTCTTTGACAGTTTATGCCCACACTGTGGGACAAGAACTATCTTCCCTTCAACGGATTCAGCTCTATCTAGCGCTTGAAATAATAAGCGCAAAAGAAGAAGAAAAACACCGGACAACAGACAGAACTGCCTCTTAGAGACTCCTGCAAACCCTGAACAACCTCCAGCAAAATCACAAGGGTAAACAGTCTCAGAGACCAACGGTTATTCACAATCAAACTACTGCTAAAGATTGAGGAATTTTCAAACGCTATAAACCTCTTAGAGACTCCTGCAAACCCTGAACAGCATACTAGCATAAAATAGGGTATACAGTCTCAGAGACCAACGGATAATTCAATTTGAAACCCCCACGAAAAATTGAGGAACTTTCAAGCACCATAACAACGTTAAAACGGCTAAGATTTTTCTTTAGCACAACCATTGGAGATATACATTGTATCAGCCTTACAAAGGAAATAGATACAAATCAATTGCTTGTTCATATTAACCTCCAAAGCTACAAAAAGCAAGATTGTCAACTTTAAGGCTGTAATTACTCCAAACGTATATTGCCTTCACAACGGGTTTTTTTTATAACCCCATAAAGCTAAAAAGCCTTTTACACTCAAGACAAAATCGTGAGTACTAGAAGAACAATAATACTAAACTTTTAAAGCCTCAAAAGAGACCGTATAGACCACAAAAGCAAGAAAAAAGTGTACAATATTTAAGCAAGCAAATAATTGTACAATATTTTTGCAACTATTTTATCTTCAATTATTGTTATTACAAATTGTATATTGTATATTGTTTTATATGTCTTAAAGTATTAGAGCTCTATACTTTTATTATGCACATGTTTTAAAGTGTTTTAAAATAAATATATTATTTTTTCAACTACAACGCTTAAAGCATAAACTTTTATTTAGGTTACACAGTAACATACAACCACCACCAATTATACCTTTAGCTCCCCTCATCTTGGTTATTGCGCTTCATTCTTTGACAGTCGTTTGAAGGAACAACTGTCACACTTGTAGGGTTTATGAGCGTGGTTATATTAACCAATTTTTCCCAACATTAACACTCACCAGGTGCACTCACTCACAGGGATGCATACAACCAACACTAACCTTTCCTAACTCAATTTCTATCCCCTTGAACCCCTTAGCATGTAAGCCTATGTGCGCAGCTGTTTGTAGATCACCTTCATAAGAGCTGACTACAACAGTACAACTTTCGGCAGGGCCCTCTACCCATTTGATCTCTATATAGGTTTATCTTGTATAAACGAAAAAAATAGTTCATGATCCGTAGGTATAATGAATAAAAATAGACTTTATTGGTAACATCCATTAAAACACATGTTAGAATAAAAGACTAACAGGTTTTACGCGTTTCGGCAGGAGCCGTATTCATAAACCTGTTAGGACAAATGCATCACAAGTTTAAAAAGCATGTTCTCAGTAACTATTGGCCGGTGCTGAACACTCCTTCCAATAAGTTTAACTCATACCACTCCAAAGTCACATATACAAAACTAGAAGGTTGGATACAAAGGGAAACATCAGATGAAGGATATTAACAATGCATAGATAACTGAACAAATAAATACATTCATTACAAAACAATGTTATGATAATAATAAATGAAAAATTGAAAAAAGTGTGAGATAAACTCATAATTAATTAATGTCATTATCATTTAAACCTTATAATTTCAAAATATCACTAATTTATCCAAACAATATTCAAAATTCAGAATTAAAATAAAAATTCAATCTGGCATATAACTGTCTGTGAGTGAATATATGATTAGTGATAAATATATATATATATATAAGATATATATATATATATATATATATATATATATATATATATATATATATATATATATATATATATATATAAAAGGATGAATGTATGTAAAGCATAGAGACTTGAAAAAAGACATGAAAAAACAGCATAACAAAACAAAACAAAATGATGAGATGATAATGTCAGTAAAAGCATCAGTGTTTGTGGAACACACAAGGATGGTTGACACTGTACGTAAAGCTCAGAACCTAAATACTCCTAGTGATAAAATTGCATATATATGTATCCACAAACTAAAAAGATGCTGATTATCAAGTCTCCATACTTAACACAAATACATCAAAAAGATAATCATAACAATAAATGATAATGTATATTTATTTATTTCCAATGATTGATGATATCATATTCTGAATTAAAACCATGGGGGATTTGTGTTTTTAATTTCATAATCCAATAGACTTCTTGACGTGCTAAGATTTGATCTTTATCTCCACCTCTGGTGGGTAATGTTATTGCCTCAATTGCTCTCCATTTAAAGGAAGTAACATCCTTTTGATGTACTTCCAGAAAATGCCTAGACAGTGCTGAACAGGGTTTGTCATATTTAATGTAGCCCAAATGTTCACGTATACGGGTTCTAACGTCTCGACTAGTCATGCCAACATACTGCTTTGAGTGTTCAGTACACTCAATTAAGTAAATGACATAGCTAGTCGAGCATTTGACACAGCCTTTTGTGAGAAATGATTCGCGTGAGACACAAGAGTAGAATTCTCGGCCCTCAGTCAGAAAATCACAGGCTTTACATCTATGGTTACCACATTTGTATGTGCCGTTTACTAGTAACCAAGACCCTGTGTTTCTCTTCAAGCTTGGTAACTGGCTGGGGGCAAGAATGTTGCCCAAGGTAAGATTTCGAGAGTATAGACACCTAAACCCTTTTTCAACAGTATCTTTTAAACCGATATCCCCCAACAAAATAGGGAAATATTTTTTTACAATATCACAAACTGAAGTATAATCAGAAGAATATTTTGTGATGAAAGATAAGTCCTTATCTTCAGTATTGATTCAAGACTGGTTACTTAAGGGAGGTCTGCCATCTTCCAGAGTTTTTTTTAGCTATGTGGTTAAGCATTCTAAGCGGATATCCTCGCGATTTGAGTCTATCCTTAATGTTTATACTTTCTGTTTCATAATCTTGTTCTCTGCTGCAAATCCTACGTGCCCTAAGGAATTGACCTTTGGCAATCCCTTTGAACACGTGTGAAGGATGAGCGCTTTTATTGTGCAGAATAGTATTGCCAGAGATTGGCTTCCTATAGAGTGTGGATTGAATTTTGTTACCTACATTGCCACCACTTAAGGTGATATCCAAGAAATTCACCTTATTTTTTTGCCACTCAAATGTAAAATTCAATCCATTATCACTGGCATTTAGATACGCAACAAATTCAGAAGCTCTAGCCTCTGTTGATGACCAGATGAAAATAAGGTCATCTATGAAGCGTTTATAGACAACTATTTCTTCCCAGAAGGGGTTTCTCTCATCATACAGAAACATGTATTCAAGCCAGCCCATGAATAAGTCTCTGCCAATTCTGAACACGACGAGCGTTGATAAATATGGGCCTTTGTCTCTAGATACTCTCCCTCCCAACGCTCTGCTCACAATCTCCTCCTCTCTTGTTACCTCCTCACATTTCCGTTTACAAGACTTCTCCAGACTGGCTCCCATCTTTTGGAACTCTCTGCCTCGCTCTACAAGACTTTCCCCTAGTTTTGCAAGCTTCAAGTGCTCCCTAAAGACTCTACTATTCAGGGATGCATACAACCAACACTAACCTTTCCTAACTCAATTTCTATCCCCTTGAACCCCTTAGCATGTAAGCCTATGTGCCCAGCTGTTTGTAGATCACCTTCATAAGAGATGACTACAACAGTACAACTTTCAGCAGGGCCCTCTACCCATTTGATCTCTATATAGGTTTATCTTGTATACTACCTATGTTTATAGCGCTGCGGAATCTGTTGGCGCTCTACAAATACCTGATAATAGTAATAATAATTAAAGTAATTAGGAAAGTTGTTTAAAATTGTATGTTCTGGCATGCCCTAGAACATGGAGGAGTCGTTTCCGGAGGAGGAGCTAACTGCACACACCTGTGTGTGATTACCTTCCAGTCCTGCAGCTGCTGGTGGAGTTTCTCGTGCCAAACCCAGGGACCTGGGTAGCTTCTTGGATAGCCTGTATCAACGCTCCTGGAACCAGACAGTGGACAGACATCCCACTGTGCTGACATTATTAGTCATCTTGCAAAAAGCCTATACCTTGGGCTTCCTCTTTTTATATATATTAGAACTTGTGATATAACTTCAAAGAGGAACAGAGTGCCTCCCTCCCCCACCGGTGCTGCGTGGGAGGTTGAGGCTATCTTTATACACTCTCTCTGCTATACTGATAAACTGCCTTGAACCTGGCCCTAATTACCTGCAGGATAACAGCAGATTCTCTCCATACCCTTTCCTCCCCCACCGGTGCTGCGTGGGAGGATAAGGCTATTTACATATATCAACACTGCTGCACTAACAAAGGACCTGATGTTTTTTTCCTGACTCCTGCCCTGAGTACCCACAGCAGCGCGGCGGACCCCCCACATACCTTCCTCTCCCCCACCGAAGTTGCGAGGGAGACAGAAATCATCCGTGAGACTGAGCTGAAGTGTGGTGGCGGAGCCGCATCTTCAAGCAGGGAGCGATAAGTACTCGAAGCGGCTCTGCTCGGTGCCGGACTGAAAGCTTGCTGGAGAATCCCCCCTCCCCCACCGGTGCTGCGTGGGAGGTCGGGGCTGTGTGTAGCTAGCCTGGCAGTTGCCGCTGAGATCTCCCTGTGCAGCGCCTCTGCATATCTCTGCTCTGGTTCCTCGAGACGCTGTGGGTAAGCGCTAAATTAGGAGGTGCTCAATCTGGGAGCATGTTTTTCTCTCTTCACCTTTTTTTTGGGGATACCAACCAGAGCTGCATGTCCTGGGGAACACTGTATGGATCCTGGTAAAAATGCTATGGAAGATGGCTGTATAATTAACCCCTCTAATAGGTATCAGCAATTTTGGCATTTTCTCATATTGAAGGCTCTTTCTGCCCACCTACCTGGCTATTAGTTGAACGCTGATGCATAGAATGACCCAGGTAAGGTGACGAGCTGCATACATACAAGAACTGGCTGAACTTTATTAACTATATAAAGGAACTTTTTTTTTTTTTTTTTTTTTTTTTTTTTTTCATTGGCTCCTTATATGATTCTTTTTTCTGCATATGATTTGTTTGGCACATTTAATTTTATTTAACTATATTACTTGTCGCTACAATTTTTGTCATATCAATGTATTGAGCAAATCTAGGCAAAAATGTTAATGCTTAAGAATGTGTAAAATGTGCATAGTATGTAAAAAGACATTGTACTTTCTCCTCTAAAAAGTGAAACATTCTCAGGGGAGAGAGAAGGGAGAGGAGAAGGGGAGGAAAAAAAAAATCAAAGGTTATTGAGTGTGAATAAGGAATTAATAATTCAATACCAGAGAAATTTACTATAACCTTTTTCAGGATATATTACCCATTATTACTGCTTGGAGGGAAGGGCTATATAGAGATAAAAGATCCTCAGTTATATTATCTAATAACTCTTTCCTAAGAATAAATCTCCTACGTTCCCTGAAAATAAAATACTATCCCTTACTATTGGACAGGGAGAAAGTTTATATAGAAATATAAAGATCATTAGTTAAAACTACCTTATAAATTTTCTTTAAAGAAGAGATATTTTAACTTCTCTGAAAATAAAATACAAATGAAACTGACTGAACCAGGATATAACTAGGTCACTGTGAATATGTTTGCTTACCTATAAAATATACTGTATATAATTGCTGGAATAATATTTTCTTGGATATAAATCTAATTAAGAAATTGCTGTTGCTGCTTTCAGAGATACCATTTCCTTTATTGTGTCTTTTGAAGATTAGCAACAGTAAGACAATTAACAAATTGGCATAAAATTGCCTAACATTAATAACGTCCCTGATCTCTGCATCCCTGGCTGGATCTAAATAACACGATTTAATTCACAGTTTATTATTTTTCCTTTCTTTCCTTTTTTTTTTTTTTTTTTTTTCTCTCTCCCCTTTTCTTTTCCCTCACTTGGTCACAATAGTGCACATCCCTATCCTCACTTGTCTATTTTAGAACGCTTCACCTTCTCAAACTTAACTCTAAAATTAAGTTCACTCCCTGTATTGATCTTCACTTAGATAAATTGCCTCACTTCAATTTTTTTTAATTCTCTTTTCTTTTCTGGCACATGGATAAATTCCTTCACACCTCACCCCGGAATATTTCTCCAGCCATGGCAGCAAGACAGAGAGACAGAAAATTGAAGGGTAATCAGGAGCCTCCCACAGAAGCGCAACCAACTATGTTAAATGTACCAGTTGTACAAGAAGTAACCAATATTCACAGCTTAGTCGCTAGTATATCTGATGCGCTCTCTCCTAAATTTGAGGCTCTTAGAGCTGAAATCAAACAAGATTTTCTTTCTCTGACACAAGAGGTTCGTCAATTCTCCAATAGGCTGCAGGAAGCCGAACAAAGAGTTTCGGACCTGGAAGATCTAACAATAACGCATAGTTCTAATCTAGAAGGTATAAATAATAACGTACAGAAAATTCAAAACAGATTAGAAGATCTAGAAAATCGTTCTAGAAGAAATAATATAAGAATTATAGGCCTTTCGGAAGAACAACAATATGACAATCTTGTTAATTTTATATCAGAAACCTTGCCTACAATTTTAAAGATGCCATCTACCCTATATCCCATCCCAGTGGAGAGAGCGCACAGACTTGGTCTACCTCGCTCAGGCAATAAAGATAGAACTAGGCCTAGGCCTGTTATCGCTAGAATATTAAATTTTCAAGACAAACTTACCTTATTCCAGCATTATCGCAAACAACAGCCTGTTAAGGCTGGAGACGCTACAATCCTTATGTTTCAAGATTTCTCCGCTGACACTGCAGCAAGGAGAAGGGAGCTTGCTCCTATTTGTTCCAAATTGATACAAAAAGGGTACCAGGCAACCATAATGTACCCCTACAAATTAAAGGTTAAAGTTGGGGAAGTCACACACTTCTTTGAAGAAGCTCAACTGGCTGAGAGCTTCTATAACACACTGGGTTCCTAAGCTTAATAACAGCAATATTGAATATCTGATTATTAGACTGAGTGTAAGCTATAGGTTTTTGCTTATGGGAAAGACCGTGTCTCTTCTAGACGTGAGTCCTAGGACCCAACCCCCACCTGTGCGGAGAAAATTTAGGTGTCTAATTTTAAATTATTATTATTATTTTATTTTATTTTATTATTATTATTATTATTATTTATTTTTATTTTTTTTTTATTTTTTTATTTATTTTATTTATTTATTTATTTTTTCTCTTTCTCTCTTCTCTTTCTTCCTTCTTAATGTATAAATGAATATGCTGAATAAAAATTGTAAAATAGTATCTTGGAATGTAGGTGGTATATCTACCCCTATAAAGAGAAAAGCAATCCTTAATCACCTGCGAAAGATCCAGACTGACATAGGTTTTATTCAAGAAACCCATTTATCAGCTGAAGAATCTTTAAAACTTAAATCAACATGGGTAAAAGAAATCTATTTTGCACCTAGTGTTAAGAGGAAAAGGGGGGTAGCAATTCTAATAGGAAAGAAAATTGATACCGAAGTCACACATTTTGAGGCTGACATCGGGGGGAGATATGTACTACTGAAAATAAAGATTGCCCAGAAGATGTATACATTATGTAATACATACGGCCCTAATGTATTTGATCCAAAATTTTGGAACACTTTGCAGACCAAATTATTATCCTTCACGGAAGGCTCTTTAATTATGGGAGGAGATTACAATATGGCACCACAATGCCCGATCGATAGGCTAAGACATAATGTCAAACAGTTAAAACAAAAAAAAGATAATCTAGAGGGTAAGATGTTTAAAAAAATAATGCAGAACTTAGCACTGCGGGATATCTGGAGACAGCAAAATCCTTCTACTCAAAATTTTACCTGTCTTTCCAAGGCGCATAAGACGCTTTCCAGAATCGACATTTTTCTAATTGATGAACGTATGGTGATGAGAGGGGTAAAAACAGATATAGGACCAATATTTCTTTCAGATCATGCACCGATTGTACTTGAGTTTCAGCTTTCACATTTGTATTCTGCTGCAACACGTTTCTTTTTTCCCTACTATCTGACGACTGAGGTAAAATTCAAGAACTGGCTTATAAATAGATATAAGGAATTTGTACATTTTAATAAAGACTATTTAAACCGCCCTGAAGTATTTTGGGACACTGCAAAAGCAGTAATGAGAGGCGAAATAATTTCATATAGCTCAGCCCTGCATAAGAAAATTCGATCTAGAGAAAGAGAATCATGCCAATGTTTAACTAACACTTATAATCATTATCTGCTTGACAAAACCCCCTTAAATTGGGCAAAATACGTTAAAGCAAAAAATGAAAGGGATACTTTTGTTTTACTGCAAGAAACTCAAAAGGAATTAAAAATGCAGGCTAAGCTATATAAATATGGTAATAAATCAGGTAAGATGCTGGCCAAATTAATAAAAAATGAGAAAAAACAACCAATCATAGACAAATTGTATAATAAAGGTCTTCAGCTTTCTAAAGCCGAAGACATACTAGCTGCATTTAATGAATATTACCAGGAATTATATTCATTTAAAACAAGTGATACGCATACATCTGATGACTTTTGGAGAGATATCACGTATCCTACTGTCACATCAGAAATGGCTGATAGCCTCAATGTCCCTATTTCCATAGAAGAAATAGAGAAAGTAATATCCAAGCTTGCCTCAAATAAAGCAGCAGGTCCAGATGGCTTGCCTAGTGAATTCTATAAGATCCTGATTGGTGAAGCCACCCCACATCTTTGCACGCTCTTTAACAGCTTCTTTATTAGTGGTAAAATGATCCCCTCTTCATTTACCAATTCTTACACAACTTTGATATTAAAAGGCGGAAAAAACCCTGAATACAAGGAATCCTACAGACCAATTGCACTGTTAAATTCAGATTACAAAATTCTTACTGCAATTCTAGCATCTAGACTTCAAAGACCCCTCTCAGAAATTATACATACTGATCAAGCAGGTTTTCTAAATAACCGTAACTCAGCCTCAAAAATTAGGGAAGCCCTATTGGTGACAGAATATTTTGAGGTACTATCTAATTTAACTAGCGGGGGGGAGGACATACCTGACCTTGCTATTATTTCCTTAGATGCTGAAAAAGCCTTTGATTCAATATTTTACGAACATATCAAAACATCGTTAAGACAATTTGGCATCAGAGGTAATTTTCTTGAATTTATCGAAAATCTATATAAACACCCATCTACAAGATTGATAGTGAATAACAACATTTCCCCCTCTATCTTGTTAGGTAGAGGAACAAGGCAGGGCTGTCCTCTTTCCCCGCTCTTATTTAATATTTCCATTGAACCTCTGGCAATTAAAATACGCCATCATTTGGATGGTATAAAAATTCGTAACTGCGAAATAAAAATCGGTCTGTATGCTGATGATCTGCTGCTTTATTTGGCTAACACCAAACTGAACTTACCAAAACTTTTTCAGATCTTGGAACAATTTGGTACATTCTCTGGATACAAAGTAAATATGACAAAATCAGAGATAGTGTGGCTCAGGAAAAATAAAACTTCAATATTAGAAACTCCTTTTCGCCAAGTAAAAGATTCTTTTAAATATCTAGGGATTCATATTCCGACAAGGTCCGTAGATCTCTATACATTGAATATACCCCCAGTAGTAAAAATGATCAAAGAAAAGCTTTTGTTATGGCAAAATCTCCCAATATCACTTTCTGGAAGGATTGCCCTTTTTAAAATGGCTCTTCTTCCAAAACTTTTATATATACTTCAAAATACACCAATAATTCTATTAGGTAAGGATATACGTTCAATCAATACTTCACTTATACAGTTCTTATGGCAGAATAAGAGGTCAAAGATATCTCTTATGAAACTTTCAATACCAAGAAAGGATGGTGGTCTTGCCTTACCAGACATAAGGCTATATAACCTCTCCTTTCTGGCTCGTGTCGTAACAGACTGGATCTCATCTAATAACTATGTCTTGAATAATTATCTCGAGACCAGTGTCTGCTACCCATATTCTCTATCTGCATTAATACACTTAGTACCTAAAGAAATCCCCTCAGAAATTAAACGATTTAAAACAATTCTTAACCCACTTAAAGCTTGGCACAAGATAGTAACCTTTCTTTCAATTAATAATAGTGCTACCTTTCTTTTGCCTATAATAGGTAACCCTATTTTTCAATCAGGATTGCATTCCGAAGTCTTTAGGAAATGGCATAATCGGGGGTTAACCAAGGTATACCAAATAATTGATAAAGAGAGAAAATATATCAAAACATTCCAGGAATTAAAAAGAGATTTTGATTTGCCCAATAAAGACTTCTTTGCGTATTTGCAATTAAGGCATTTTGCACAGGACCTAGTTAAGAAAGCTGGTTGGGAATGGGGACTAGGTAAACTTGATGATTGGCTTGCTCTAACAAGAAATGGTCATATGTCAATTGCACCATGTTATCACCTTCTGGGTACAAATAAAGGAGAACCGGTACTGGCAAAGATTGCCCTCTACTGGAATACAGCAATCCCTCAGAGTAATATTGAGTCTAAAACTATTCAATTGTCAATTAAAAAAATTGCACAAGTAACGCTCTCTGCAACTTGGAGGGAGGCACATGTTAAGCTCCTTCATGGGGCATATTTTACCCCCGAGAGAGGTTTCAAATGTGTGAATGTAGGGTTTAATAAATGTCCTAAATGTTCGTATCAGGCAGCTGATTTAATACATATGTTTTGGTATTGTCCAAAGATTAAAAATCTCTGGGCTAGGCTCGAATACTGGCTAAAAAAGGTGCTTAAGATAGGCTATGTCTCTTTGACAATATATCAGATAATACTCTGCCTTAAGGAAGAGCCTGGTAAGCAAACTGATGAAAAAATAATAATCTCCGCTATTCTTGCTACCAGGTATTTAATCTGTAAGAAGTGGAAAAGTCATGCAATGCCAAGCATTACTGAAATTAAAAACTGCATGAAAAAACAATGCATTTTAGACCAGAGAAACGCGGATATAAATAATGAACAAGACATTAAAAGGTTCTTTGATAAATGGGCTGCCTTCTTAAAAATCTTTCCGGCTGCAGAAATAGATTATATAATCTTCCCCTTTAGAAATACAGAAATTGTTCTATTAGGGAACTGGTAAAGCTTCAGGAGGAAGAAAGTGATGGTAATTTTTTTTTTGTTTGTTTTTGTTTGTTTTTTTTTTTTTTGTTTTTTTGTTTTTTTGTTTTTTTTTGTTATGTTTTCTCTTCGCATGGGGGGGGGGGGGGGGGACAAGGGGGGGGGGGGGGTTATACTGAAAATCAAAAACTCCAAGCATTGTAGGAAAATAAAATGTTTGTGTTCATTAATGTGATGATTAGCCTAAATTTAACTACATGTATAAATGAACATAGTACTATGTTGTCAAATTTATTGTATCTTTTGATTATGCCATGTTTTCAAAATGGTTGATATTGTTTTTGGACAGTGACTTGGATTATAAATAAAACAATTAAAAAAAAAAAAAATGTATGTTCTATCAGAATCATGAAATAAACATTTGGGGTTTCATGTCCCTATAACAGGGAGTCAGATTTATTCATGCACAGATCAGTCAGAATATAACAAGTTTCTGTAAGAAACAGAAAACCGTTTTCCAGTCCAAGCACATGTCTTCTCAGTGTTAGGTGCAGTGCTTTTGTTTCAGAATTAAACAAGCTGGAATCCCTTACTGGAATACTGGAAGTAACCGTGTGTTCAAAGGCCAGGGGTAAGAGAGCAATGAGACTAAACTTAGTATGTGAACACTCTCTAGTACTTTAATCAGCTCCTAGAAAACAAATTAACTAGTAAGTTTATAAATTGAAATATCAAGGAAAAACATACCTTTGTAAAAGTTTAGTCTTGCTATCCAGATGAAAATAAAATTACATAAGTTGCTTAAATGCAGATCTTCTGATAGCAGAGGAATCAAGGGTAAGGACATCTAAGTCAGACAGTCCATTCAAGGCCTCACAGGGAAAAGCAGCACAAAATCATTAAACAAATGCATATTCCAAAAAGAAGCTAAAGTCATAAACCAAGTCAGTCCAAAAGAAAGGGGTATTACAGAATTGTAGTCAGGGGAAGCTGACCATATATATATGGTACAAAGGACATGCTTAAAAATTTAAAAAAAAAATATTCTTAGGTTTACTATCCCTTTAACAGTATAACTTGTGGACTCCACTGCTTGGGTATTAGTTCCCAGTAGTAATAGATCATGGACTCTCACCACCTTATGAAAGAAAACAAAATGTTTCCTTACCTGATAAATGTATTTATTTTATGGTGGTGAGAGTCCACAAGCCCCACACAATTTAAAAAATAATAATTCTGGCGATAGTTTTATTTCTTTTATAAAGGTAAGACGAGTCCACGGATTCATCCTTTACTTGTGGGATATTATCCTTCCCTACAGGAAATGGCAAAGAGCACCACCCTGTCTATATAGCTCCTCCCTTAGCTCCACCCCCCAGTCTTTCTCTTTGCCTACTCTAAGTACTAGGAAGGGTAAAGTGAAAGAGGTGATAAAATATTAGTTTTTAATTCTTCAATTAAGAGTTTGTTATTTTTAAATGGTACCAGTTTCTACTATTTACTCTCAGGCAGCATATGGATTAAGACTGCTGCCTGGAGGATGATGATCTTAGCATTTGTAACTAAGGTCCATTTGCTGTTCCCACAGAAGCTGAGGAGTACAGGAAACTTCAGTGTGAGGAACGGTTTCATGCTATGCAGCAATGAGGTATGTTAAGTCATATTTTTTCTGGAAAGACTGTGTATTTCAGAAAGACTGACATTATACCCAGGAGGGTAAGGGTAAGCAGTAATCCTAGCGCTAAAAGAGGGGCATTACTTAGCTTGCTTATGGGGCCAATTACATATATAATTTATTAGGGCACACATGGCTTAAACCTTTGGGTCTTGGAACCCACATGGCTAGTTATTACCGCTCTGGTGCGGTTCTTGGAGGCTCATGAAACATCGAGTGAGATGGGCGGGGCCTATTTTTGCGCCTCAGATGCGCAGTTAGTTTGGCAGCAAGCTCTAACTCCTGAGGGCCCTGGTGTATGTTTTGGGCCAAATTCAAACTTTTACCCTACACTTTCGATCCCAGAGGGCAGGTAGGGCCACAGCAGGGCTGTGGCAAGGTGCTGAGGGGTCTTTTTTCGGATCTGGGCCTATTTTTGATCCGGTTTGGACATTAAGGGGTTAATTGTTAAAAAATGTTGTGGTGCAATCTTAACTACCTATAGTGGGTCTACATACAAAATTTTGAAAAATTTGGTGCATGTTTAGACTGTTTTGCAGTACGTGTATGCTTTTTTTCTCTTAAAGGCGCAGTACCGTTTTTTTAAGATTGTTATTTTTTTCACTAAATAAAGTGTTTTCATGCTTGTTTGTAGTCATTACTAGCCTGTTCAACATGTCTGACATTGAGGAAAGTCAATGTTCAATATGTTTAGAAGCCATTGTGGAACCTCCACTTAGAATGTGTCCCTCATGCACTGAAAGGTCAATAAATTGTAAAGAACATATTTTAGCTACTAACAGTATGTCGCAGGATAATTCTTAGTCAGAAGAGAATCAGGTTATGCCATCTAATTCTCCCCAAGTGTCACAACCATTAATGCCCGCACAAACGACGGCAAGTACTTCTAGTGTGTCTAATTCTTTCACCCTGCAAGATATGGCTGCAGTTATGAATACTACCCTCACTGAGGTTTTATCTAAGCTGCCGGGGTTGCAGGGGAAGGTCTGGTGTGAACAAACGCTGAGCCCTCTGACACTTTATTAGCTATATCTGATGTACCCTCACAATGTTCTGAAGTGAGGGATTTGCTGGCTGAGGGAGAGATTTCTGAAAATATGTTCCCTCAGACAGATTCAGATATGACGGCTTTTAAATTAAAACTAGAACACCTCAGCTTATTGCTCAGGGAGGTTTTAGGGACTCTGGATGATTGTGACCCTATTGTAGTTCCAGAGAAATTGTGTAAAATGGACAAATTCCTTGAGGTTCCTGCCTACACTGATGTTTTTCCGGTCCCTAAGAGGATTTCGGAAATTGTTACTAAGGAGTTGGATAGACCAGGTATTCTGTTTGCTCCCCCTCCTACTTTTAAGAAAACGTTTCCCATATCAGACGCCATGCGGGACTCGTGGCAGACAGTCCCTAAGGTGATGGGAGCTATTTCTACCCTGGCTAAGCGCACAACTATACCTATTGAGGACAGTTGTGCTTTCAAAGATCCTATGGATAAAAAATTAGAGGATCTCCTGAAGAAAATATTTGTTCATCAAGGTTTTCTTCTCCAACCTAATCTATAGCATGCATTGTTCCTGTAACTACTGCAGAGTCCTTTTGGTTCGAGGCTCTGGAAGAGGCTCTTCAGGTTGAGACTCCATTAGAGGATATTTTGGATAGAGTTAGGGCTCTCAAGCTGGCTAATCCTTTCATTACAGATGCCGCTTTTCAATTGGCTAAATTAGCGGCGAAGAATTCAGGTTTTGCCATTTTAGCGCACAGAGCGTTATGGCTTAAGTCCTGGTCTGCTGATGTGTCATCAAAAGCTAAGCTTTTAGCCATCCCTTTCAAGGGCAAGACCCTATTCGGGCCTGAACTGAAAAAAGATAATTTCAGACATCACTGGAGGGAAAGGCCATGCCCTTCCTCAGGATAAAACGAATAAGATGAGGACCAAACAAAATAATTTTCGTTCCTTTCGAAACTTCAAAAGTGGTCCCTCTTCCCCTGCTGCAAAGCAGGAGGGGAATCTTGCTCAATCCAAGTCAGTCTGGAGACCTAACCAGACTTGGAACAAGGGTAAACAGGCCAAGAAGCCCGCTGCTGCCACCAAGACAGCATGAAGGGGTAGCCCCTGATCCGGGACCGGATCTAGTAGGAAGCAGACTTTCTCTCTTTGCTCAGGCTTGGGACGTTCAGGACTCCTGGGCTTTAGAAATAGTAACCCAGGGGTATCTTCTAGATTTAAAAGATTCTCCCCCAAAGGGGAGATTCCATCTTTCTCAATTATCTGTAACCCAGACAAAAAGAGAGGCGTTCTTACGCTGTGTAGAAGACCTATATTTCATGGGAGTGATCTGCCCTGTTCCAGAAACAGAACAGGGACAAGGGTTCTACTCCAATTTGTTTGTGGTTCCCAAAAAAGAGGGAGCTTTCAGACCAATTTTGGATCTCAAGATCCTAAACAAATTCCTCAGAGTCCCATCCTTCAAGATGGAGACCATTCGGACTATTTTGCCAATGATCCAGGAGGGTCAATATATGACCACCGCGGACTTAAAGGATGCGTATCTACACATTCCTATCCACAAAGATCATCACCAGTTTATCAGGTTCACCTTTCTGGACAAGCATTACCAGTTTGTGGCTCTTCCCTTCGGATTGGCCACGGCTCCCAGAATTTTCACAAAGGTGCTAGGGTCCCTTCTGGCGGTTCTAAGGCCGCGGGGCATAGCGGTGGCGCCTTATCTGGACGATATCTTAATCCAGCCGTCAACTTACCAACTATCCAAGTCTCACACGGACATCATGTTGACTTTCCTAAGATCTCACGGGTGGAAGGTGAACGTAAAAAAGAGTTCACTTATCCCTCTCACAAGAGTTCCATTGCTGGGAACTGTGATAGATTCGGTGGACATGAAAATTTTTCTGACGGAGGTCAGGAAATCAAAGATTTTATCCATCTGCCGAGCTCTTCATTCCATTCCTCGGCCATCAGTGGCTCAGTGTATGGAGGTAATCGGTCTAATGGTAGCGGCAATGGACATAGTTCCGTTTGCTCGCTTGCATCTCAGACCACTGCAACTTTGCATGCTCAAGCAGTGGAATGGGGATTATGCAGATTTATCTCCTCAGATAAATCTGGACCAAGAGACCAGAGACTCTCTTCTTTGGTGGTTGTCACAGGATCATCTGTCCAAAGGAATGTGTTTCCGCAGGCCAGCATGGGTCATAGTGACGACGGACGCCAGCCTATTGGGCTGGGGTGCAGTCTGGAATTCCCTGAAAGCACAGGGATTGTGGACTCAGGAGGAGGCTCTCCTCCCGATAAATATTCTAGAACTGAGAGCGATATTCAACGAGCTTCAGGCGTGGCCACAGCTGGCGTTGGCCAGATTCATAAGATTCCAGTCGGACAATATCACCACTGTAGCATATATCAATCATCAGGGGGAACAAAGAGTTCTCTAGCGATGATAGAGGTTACCAAAATAATTCAATGGGCAGAGACTCACTCTTGCCATCTATCAGCAATCTATATCCCACGAGTGAAGAACTGGGAAGCGGATTTTCTAAGTCGTCAGACTTTTCATCCAGGGGAGTGGGAACTCCATCCGGAGGTGTTTGCACAATTGATTCAGCAATGGGGCACACCAGAATTGGATCTGATGGCATCTCGTCAGAACGCCAAACTTCCTTGTTACTGGTCCATGTCAATGGATCTTCAGGTAGTATTGATAGATGCTCTAGCAGTACCCTGGTCGTTCAACCTGGCTTATGTGTTTCCACCATTTCCTCTCCTTCCTCGTTTGATTGCCAGAATCAAACAGGAGAGAGCTTCGGTGATCTTGATAGCACCTGCGTGGCCATGCAGGACTTGGTATGCAGACCTGGTGGACATGTCATCTCTTCCACCATGGTCTCTGCCTCTGAGACAGGACCTTCTGACTCAAGGTCCGTTCCAGCATCCAAATCTAGTTTCTCTGCGGCTGAATACTTGGAGATTGAACGCTTGATTTTATCCAAGCGGGGTTTCTCTGAATCGGTCATAGATACCTTGATTCAGGCTCGAAAGCCTGTCACTAGGAAAATTTATCATAAGATATGGCGTAAATATCTTTATTGGTGCGAATCCAAAGGCTACTCATGGAGTAAGATCAGGATTCCTAGGATTTTGTCCTTCCTCCAAGAAGGATTGGAGAAGGGGTTATCAGCTAGTTCCTTAAAGGGACAAATATCTGCTTTATAAATTCTACTGCACAAACGTCTGGCACATGTTCCAGACGTTCAGTCGTTCTGTCAGGCTTTAGTTAGAATCAAACCTGTGTTTAAACCTGTTGCTCCACCATGGAGTTTGAATTTAGTTCTTAAGGTTATTCAAGGGGGTTCCGTTTGAACCTATGCATTCCATAGATATTAAGCTGCTATCTTGGAAAGTTCTGTTTTTAGTTGCTATCTCTTCGGCTCGAAGAGTTTCTGAAATATCTGCATTGCAGTGTGACTCGCCTTATCTTGTTTTCCATGCTGATAAGGTGGTTTTGCGTACCAAACCTGGATTCCTTCCTAAGGTTGTTACTAATAAGAATATCAATCAGGAAATTGTTGTTCCTTCTCTGTGTCCTAATCCTTCCTCTAAGAAGGAGCGTCTGTTGCACAACTTGGACGTGGTTCGTGCTTTGAAGTTTTACTTGCAAGCAACCAAAGATTTCCGTCAAATGTCTTCTTTGTTTGTTGTCTATTCTGGAAAACGTAGAGGTCAAAAAGCTACGGTTACCTCTCTTTCTTTTTGGCTGAAAAGCATCATCTGTTTGGCATACGAGACTGCTGGACAGCAACCTCCTGAAAGGATTACAGCTCACTCTACTAGAGCGGTGGATTCCACATGGGCTTTTAAAAATGATGCTTCTGTTGAACAGATTTGTAAGGCTGCGACTTGGTCTTCGCTTCATACCTTTTCCAAATTTTCCAAATTTGATACTTTTGCTTCTTTGGAGGCTATTTTTTGGAGAAAAGTTCTTCAAGCAGTGGTGCCTTCTGTTTAACCATCTGTCTTGTCCCTCCCGTTCATCCGTGTCCTGTAGCTTTGGTATTGTATCCCACAAGTAAAGGATGAATCCGTGGACTCGTCTTAGCTTTATAGAAGAAAACTAAATTTATGCTTACCTGATAAATTGATTTCTTTTACGGTAAGATCAGTCCACGGCCCGCCCTGTCACTTTAAGACAGATTATATTTTTTTATTTAAACTCAGTCACCTCTGCACCTTGTAGTTTCTCCTTTTTCTTCCTGTACCTTCGGTCAAATGACTGGGGGGTGGGGCTAAGGGAGGAGCTATATAGACAGCTCTGCTGTGGTGCTCTTTGCCACTTCCTGTAGGGAAGGATAATATCCCACAAGTAAAGGATGAATCCGTGGACTCGTCTTACCATAGAAGAAATCAATTTATCAGGTAAGCATAAATTTAGTTTTTGCTCTTCTGTTTTCCTTCTTGTCCTTTTCTACCTTTTATTCTGCCTCTTCTTGCTCGTCTATCCATCAGAATGGCATACCAGTGAGGTGGCTCTTGGAAATTTTGGGAATCTTTGCCTCCTCCTAGTGGCCAATAGTTGAATTCCATCAGTAATGGACTCTCACCACCATGAAATAAATTAATTTATCAGGTAAGCATAAATTTAGTTTTTTGTATTTTGTTGTATCTAAAAGAAGATATATTTTATGCTTGTGAAAATGTGTGCCAGTAAATAAATAGTCCTATGGGTGTTGTCCTACCTGCTAGTGAGCAACGGACATTGCACTGTGAAATTTCCCAATTATCAATTTTACCTTCCTGAATGTGCTAAATTGTTTACAAATAGCTCCTTTGCCTTTATTTCGTCATTTTAAATAGCGTGTTCTCTATAGAAAAACTATGTAAACAAGATGCAGCAGCAATCAGCCTTCTAGTAGGGGTGGGAGAAATGGTTACTGAAATGTTTACTTTCCATTGTTCTCTAAATATTTGCCTTTGCTTATACATAGAGATGACAATTTGTGTATACAGAGAGAGATACAATAAAACCTGCTATCTGCTCTCCTTGCAGACTCAGACAATTTGATTTGGCATGTTCTTAACAATGGGCTGTGGCTTCAATTAGCAGAAACAAATAAACATAAAAGTGCAATTTCTAATATATTTAATACTCTGCGTCTGGTATAACAAGTCAGTGTGAGCACATCAAGGCGAAAACACAATTACAGTACAATGTCCCTTTAATATTTCCCTTTTTCTCTCTAGGTGTTCTGCTCTTTATTGCATGCAGCTTTTGGATGACATTATTTTAATTCTGGAATTAGTCCTTTGAGAACAATGCCTATTTTACTGATTTCCCACTAAAGAAATTAAAGGAATGCTAGCAGCCTAATCTATTTTCCACCCACATTCCATTTTGACTTAACAATAGTTTGAAAAATATATAGCCTCTAGAACAGATATTCTCTTATTTCCCATACTAATATTAATGTAAAGAAAAACAATAGTTAAGACCCATACATCATTAAATTTGTTTTTTAAAGAGCTATTCTATTTAAATTTGTAAAGCCTCTATATAATTTAACCCAATAAGCAATTGTTATATGAACATCAGTGTACAACAACTTAAGTTTGTAGCTGTAGAACAGGGAGAAATAAAGGGGGTTATCTTCAGTCTTTATTTGTTTATGAAGTATCCAATGCTTGTATTTTGTTGCTTTGCTCTTATCCCATATTTGCTTTCTTCCTAGGCTGTAGATGCTGGTCCAGGCACACAAGATTAAAGGGATATGTTACTCATATGCTACATCACTTGATGCATTATAACTGTTAAAAAAACCTAACAAGATAATATCACATGAACCTCTCTATGTAAAAATGGAAGATATTTTACTTCAAAATTTCTTCACCTCAGCAGAATAAGTGCACTGTCAGCTACTGGTAATAAAAAAACAACAACCAATCAGCATCATCTGTGCACACTTTCTCATGGGATTCTACTGAAATCTTGCAAGATTTCATAATAAAATTCCTAAAACTGAGGTGGGCAATAAAGTTATTGTGTTAGAACTACGCTCCCTTGCAAGTCCTAGGACTAGAATCCTGATTTGATGCTTAAAGGGACAGTTTACTCAAAATATTTCTTCCCTTTAATTTGTTCTCAATAATCCACTTTACCTGCTGGAGTGTATTAAATTGTTTAAAAGTATTTCCATTACCCTTATATTGCATTTTAAATAGTTGATATAGCCTGTGGTATCCCCACCTATCCTGAACATTTTTGGCCTTAAGGCGAAGATGTGTAGTAGAAGAAATTACACTCCCAGTGGGGTATAGAATAGATAAGATAATAAAATGTAAATTTCTTTTTTAAGACACGATGAGTCCACAGATCATCTTAATTACTAATGGGATATTCACCTCCTGGTCAGCAGGAGGCGGCAAAGAGCACCACAGCAAAGCTGTTAAATAGCTCCTCCCTTCCCTCCCACTTCAGTCATTCTCTTTGCCTACGTTAGTGATAGGATGTGGTAAAGTGAGGTGTTAGATACGATTCTTCATTCAAAGGGTTTATTATTTTTAAAGTAGTGCAAGATTGTGCTGCTTTGTCCTAGGGTGTAGCCGTAGTCCATATCAGTCTCTACGGTAGACCTTTGGTGGCTTTAGAGCAATGGGAACTTGTGGGATATAATTCTCACTGCGCCTCCCATATATTTCTGCTGCCCTAACAATTTTAGAAAATTGTTTTTCTTCACAGGTCCATGTGGGGGATAGGACCCCTCAAACCTGGTGAACTGCCTTAGCTGTCAGGCAGATATATGAGGTAAGTGCTTTGTTATTTTCCTAGGACACTGACAGGAAAAGGAGCACTTTACTATTTATTAACACTATATAAAGGGCTTATATACTTGGCACTTTATTATGGGACATAGCTCTCAGAGTCTGAGAGAACCAGACAGCATTTTTGCAGGCACTGGGGCTGGGAGATAAGCTTTGAGGGCTGGTGGTTTCATGGCGTTAGTGTTTATTTTAAAACTACGTAATTGCAGGAGTCTTTACAGTTAGCCACGCCCACGATGGGCGGATCTTCTGTATTCCGCGCTTTTTCACTGCACCTTTATCTAAACTCACAGTTCTGACCAGATACGAGCCGGGTGGTTTGCTCTGCCTAGAAGTGCTAGTTTTTTGACAAAAAAGAATAACAAGCGTTTCTAGGTTTATCGAGTCCGGATTGCTGGCTAGGATTGAGAGTGACTCTCCGGTCTTGCAGTAAGGTAGGCACCTCAGCAGAGTTGCTGAGGTGTAGGGGTGTCCTTTTTTGTTAATATATGGTTATTTAAACACGTTTTTGCAACTCACAGTAAAAAAGTGACACTTTAAATTTAAAGATACAGTAACTTTTTTTGCATAATAATTTCTTTTGTCAAAATTAAAGTTTTTATTGCCTAATTATACTATTGTGATCAGTATGGACCAAGGAGACTTGCAAAATGTTACTTGCTTCTTGTGTTTTGATGCAAATGTGGAACCACCTATCCCTTTCTGTCCCTCATGTATTGAGAGGACTTTAAGTTATAGGGGGGGAAAAAATTCCTGAGCAAAACTTTTCAAAAGGGGATGTTGTCCAAGAGTCTAATGAGACTCAAGGTATGCCGCTGCTTTCTCCCCAAGCGTCCCAAATTTTACCGCCCGCACAAGCAGTGCCCTGCATTTCTACTCTAGCTCCCGCTGGAGTTACCTTAAAAGACATAGCTTCTCTTATGTCTTCTACAATTTCTAATGCATTGTCTGCTTTCCCAATGTTGCAGGGCAAACGTAAGAGGAAATCCAGACATTCAGTAAGTTCTGGTGCAATTGTTGCAATTTCGGAAGGTACCCTCCCAAGGACATGAAGAGGAGGATACTGCTGTAGTATCTGAGGGGGAAATCTCAGATTCAGAAAGTGCTTTGCCTCTGATGGATTCAGAGGTTGTAACTTTTAGATTTAAACTAGAACACCTCCGCCTATTGCTTAGGGAGGTTTTGGTTACGTTGGATGACTGTGACTCCACAGTTGTGGTTATCCCTGAGAAGTCTAGTAAATTGGACAGATACTTTGAGGTTCCTTCTTACTCAGACGTATTTCCAGTTCCAAAGAGATCTTCGGAGATTATTACTAAGGAATGGGAGAGACCAGGCATTCCCTTTTCTCCCTCTCCTATTTTCAAGAAGATGACTCTTTTAAGGCTTGGTAAACAGTTCCTAAGGTGGAAGGGGCCGTTTCCACCTTAGCCAAGAGAACTACTATTCCCATAGTGCTTTCAAGGACCCTATGGATAAGAAGTTAGAGGGTCTACTTAAGAAGATTTATGTTCACCAGGGTCTGCAATGGCAACCAGCTACGTGCATTGCTACCGTCACTAGCACGGCGGCTTATTGGTTTGATGCACTGTCTGAGTCTCTCAAGACTGAGACTTCCTTGGAAGAGATCCATGACAGGATAAAGGCTCTGAAGCTTGCCAATGCCTTTATTACGGATGCTTCCCTTCAAATTATTAAACTGGGAGCTAAGATTTCAGGTTTCTCTATTCTAGCCCGCAGAGCTTTATGGTTGAAACCTTGGTTTTCGGATGTGTCTGCCAAGTCTAAGCTTCTGGCTATTCCTTACAAGGGGAAGACCTTGTTTGGACCTGGCCTAACGGAAATTATCTCTGATATCATGGGAGGTAAGGGTCATCTTCTTCCTTAAGATAAGAAATACAAACAGAAAGGTCGACAGAGTAATTTTAGTTCCTTTCGAAACTTCAACGGAAATTCTTCCTCTTCCTCCTCTAAGCAGGAACAATCTAAACCTGCATGGAGACCTAACCAGTCTTGGACTAAGGGAAAGCAGTCCAAGAAGCCTGCTATTGAATCCAAGACAGCATGAAGGGCATGCCCCCGATCCGGGACCGGATCTTGTAGGGGGCAGACTTTCCTTCTTCGCTCGGGTTTGGGTTCAGGATGTTCAGGATCCCTGGCAATACAGATTGTGTCCCAGGGATACAAACTAGAGTTCAAAAGTTTTCCTCCCAGAGGCAGGTTTCTTCTTTCAAGATTATCTACAAACCAGATAAAGAGAGAGGCGTTTTTACATTGCGTAAGAGACCTCTCCGCCCTGGGAGTGATTGTTCCTGTTCCAGTACTAGAACAGGGTCAGGGTTTTTATTCCAATTTGTTCATGGTTCCCAAAAAGGAGGGAACCTTCAGACCATTTTTAGACCTCAAGAGTCTAAACAAATTTCTAAGGGTTCCGTCCTTCAAGATGGAAACTATTCGTTCCATTCTTCCCTTAATCCAGGAGGGTCAATTCATGACAACTGTGGATTTAAAGGACGCATACCTACATGTTCCTATTCACAGGGATCATCACAAGTTCCTAAGGTTTGCCTTCAAGGACAAACACATCCAGTTTGTGGCTCTTCCTTTCAGGCTGGCCACTGCTCCCAGAATTTTCACAAAGATTCTGGAGTCACTGTTGACGGTGCTTCGGTCAGGAGGCATTGGGGTAGCGCCTTATCTGGACGACATCCTAGTCCAGGCGCCATCCTGACATGTAGATATCTTTTCTGAGAACTCACGGGTGGAAGGTAAATTTGGTAAAGAGTTCCTTAGTTCCAGACACAAGGGTAACCTTCTTGGGAACCATAATAGACTCCCTGTCTATGAAAATGTTTCTGACAGAAGTCAGGAAATCAAAGATTATAGATACTTGCCTAGTCCTTCAGTCTACTCCTCGGTCGTCATGATGGTGGCGGCAATGGACATCATCACGTTTGCTCGGTTCCATCTCAGACCTCTGCAGTTAAGCATGCTCAGACAATGGAACAGAGACTATGCAGACTTGTCTCCTCGAATAACTCTGGACCAGGAGACCAGGGACTCTCTTCAATGGTGGTTGTCTCTGGATCATCTCTCCCAGGGAACCTGCTTTCGCAGACCATCTTGGGTTATTGTGACAACAGACGCCAGCCTTCTGGGGTGGGGAGCAGTCTGGGGCTCCCTAAAGGCTTAGGGAGTTTGGACTCAGTCAGAGTCTATCCTTCCTATAAAAATTCTGCAACTGAGAGCGATCTACAATGCTCTCCTGGCCTGGCCTCAGTTAGCCACGGCCCAGTTTATCAGGTTCCAGTCGGACAACATAACTTTAGTGGCTAACATCAATCATCAGGGAGGAACGAGGAGTTCCTTAGCGATAACAGAGGTAACCAAAATAATCCAGTGGACGGAGGTTCACTCTTGTTGCCTATCGGCGATCCACATCCCAGGGGTGGACAACTGGGAGGCAGATTTTTTCCATCCGGAAGTGTTTTCCAACCTGATTCTCAATTGGGGTCAGCCGAAATTGGATCTCATGGCATCTAGACAGAATGCCAAGCTTCCAAGATACGGGTCGAGGTCCAGGGACCCCCAGGCGGAACTGATAGACGCTCTAGTGTTTCCTTGGAAGTTCAGTTTAGCATACCTATTTCCTCCGTTTGCCCTTCTTCCTCGGATAATTGCTCAAATCAAACAGGAGAGGGCCTCTGTGATTCTCATAGCACCTGCCTGGCCTCGCAGGATTTGGTATGCAGATCTGGTGGAGATGACATCTCTGCCACCTTTGAGACTTCCGTTGAGGAAGGACCTTCTGATTCAAGGGCCCTTAATTCACCCAAATCTAGTTTCTCTGAAGCTGACTGCTTGGAGATTGAACGCTTAATTTTATCCAAGCGGGGGTTTTCTGACTCGGTCGTAGAGACCATGATTCAGGCTCGTAAGCCTGTAACTAGAAGGATTTACCATAAGATTTGGCATAAATATCTCTATTGGTGTGAATCCAAGGGCTACTCGTGGAGTAGAGTTAGGATTCCTAGAATTTTGGCTTTTCTCCAAGAAGGTTTGGAGAAGGGTTTATCGACAAGTTCCCTAAAGGTTCAAATCTCGGCATTATCTGATTTATTGCACAAACGTCTGGCAGATTTCCCAGATGTACAATCATTTTATCAGGCCTTGGTCAGGATCAGTCCTGTGTTTAAACCAGTTACTCCTCCATGGAGTCTTAATTTAGTTCTCAAAGTTCTTCAAGGAGCTCCGTTTGAGCCTATGCATTCCTTAGATATTAAGTTATCTTGGAAAGTTTTATTTCTTGTTGCTATTTCTTCTGCTCGAAGAGTATTAGAGCTCTCGGCATTGCAGCATGAGTCTCCTTACCTTATTTTCCATTCAGATAAGGTGGTTTTACGTACAAAATTAGGATTTCTTCCTAAGGTTGTTTCTGATCAGAACATTAATCAGAAGATTGTTGTTCCTTCTTTGTGTCCTAATCCTTCTTCTCAGAAGGAACGACTTCTGCACAATTTGGATGTGGTCCATGCTTTAAAGTTTTACCTGCAGGCGACTAAGGACTTTCGTCAGTCCTCTTATTTGTTTGTGATTTTCTCAGGAAAACGTAAGGGACAGAAAGCTACGGCTACTTCTCTTTCTTTTTGGCTGAAGAGTATCATACGTTTTGCATATGAGACTGCTGGACAGCAGCCTCCCGAGAAGGTTACGGCTCATTCCACGAGGGCTGTTGCTTCCTCATGGGCATTCAAAAATGAAGCTTCTGTGGAACAGATTTGCAAGGCTGCAACTTGGCCCTCTCTGCACACTTTTTCAAAATTCTACAAATTTGACACTTTTGCCTCGGCTGAGGCCGCTTTTGGGAGAAAGGTTCTTCAAGCAGTGGTGCCTTCCGTTTAGGTGCCCTGTCTTTCCCCTCCCATGTCATCTGTGTACTCTAGCTTGGGTATTGGATCCCATTAGTAATTAAGATGATCCGTGGACTCGTGTCTTAAAAAAGAAAAGAAAATGTATGCTTACCTGATAAATATATTTCTTTTTTGACAAGATGAGTCCACGGCCTGCCCTGTTCTTGTAAGACAGATTGTTGGTTTTTATAAACTTCAGACACCTCTGCACCTTGGCTTTTCCTTTCTTTCCTTAACTTCAGTCATGGGAGTGGGAGGGAAGGGAGGAGCTATTTAACAGCTTTGCTGTGGTGCTCTTTGCCGCCTCCTGCTGACCAGGAGGTGAATATCCCATTAGTAATTAAGATGATCCATGGACTCATCGTGTCAAAAAAGAAATACATTTATCAGGTAAGCATACATTTTTCCATTGTTCTCTCCAAGTATTGGTGATTGGTTTACCGACAGAGATAAGGAGACATGTATATGTACACAATGGGATAAAATAATGAGAGCTGATTACACCTACAAGCTCAACCCATTTTATTAGGTTGTGGCTTTAAAACACAAAATCAGCTAATTCATATACACAAATAAACCTTAAAAAGCAAATCTCATACAATTTATACTCTGAAACACATTAAGGGAAAAACACTTTTATTGTATACTTTTAAAGTTTCTTTACAGTGAGATGTGGCTACTAAGGAAAACTTTAGGCAAAATATTTTTCTTTTCTTTTTTTTACATAGAGACGTGATATTTTTTAGTAAAATTTTTACTGGTATGCTGCTGTAATCATGTCCCTTTAATTTCCATGTTGGTGTTGATAAGCTTAGCATTGTGTGTGTAATGAGTAAATCAGAAAATGATGGGCATTTAGTTTTGTTTATAT